>NC_081412.1:28691250-29000000 GCF_030272615.1 Cryptomeria japonica | reverse complement strand
CTAGAATCACCTCCTTATCTCTCCATGCGCGCTTGGCATCTCCACCTTATCACACTGTCACACGTGCATGACAACTCCACCTTGTCACTTCGCCCTGCGCGTGGTAGCTCTACCTTCTCCCTCTGTCGTGTGCTAGCGCCGCCTCCTTATCTCACTGTTGCGTTCACAGACATCTCCTCCAACGAGTAGCATGAACATATCTCCTGAGTGCATGTAAAGCCTCCTTTGATTGTCCTTCACTTGTGAGGTTTCAAACGAACCCAAGACCACCTTCTCAATAGAGTTCGCAACATCCGTTCTGTTGTGGGGACATCCCCCAAGTTAAGAATAAATATTATTTAAATAAAATAGATTATTTTTTCATTCAATCAATTACATCAAAATAACAAAAACAATAAAAACTATTATTATTTATATATTATCATGCTACAAAACATTATGCAAACTATTATCTTCTTTCAAATTTCATAAAAACATCATTTTAATTTGAGAGTAATATTAATTTAAATAATATATTATTTAAACATCAATTAATTATCACTTAACTATTTCTCCATACAAAACATCATCTTAACTTGAAAGTATTATTAGTTAATTATTATTTAGATATCATTTTCCTCCAAACTTCATGCAAATATCATCTAACTTGAGAGTAGTATCTTTATTCAAAACATAAATTAATTATCACTTAACTATGTCTTAAATTTTATTTATTTATTTACTCTATCCTATTTTCTTATTTCTACATTATTAGTATTTTCTTATTTCTATATTATAGTTTTACAAGCATTGAATGACAATGTATATTTTGAGTGAAAGCTTATGATTGAATAATAATAGAATATATATTTTCTCATACAACATCTTACCATACAATTTGAAATATATTTGACTTTAATTACTTTATAATCACTATTCAATTTGAAGTCAAATTTGAATATTCAAGATTGATTTCTATGATGTATATAACTAACCTAAGATTGTTTTACACATTTAGTCACAATAATAAACAAACAAAATCAAAATTAAGATTAATATCCAAAAAGTGTATAAAAATTAAATTAAAATTAAATAAAAAACCATTTACCAATTTCTATATAAAAATACCATTTACACATGAATAATTACATGAATAATTATATTATTAAGGATAACCATGTCATGATAAACCCAAAATTAAAGACAAGAAAATCCAAATCTCCATAGGTCATCATAATCTACACGTAAACATGATTGAGACAATAACCTTAGTATTCTAGGAAAAAATCCATCATTTGCTTTCCTTGAGACCAGCAATTCAGCGAGATATGTAACTTACAAACTAAGGTTCATACCAAACTAGGAGAAATCAATAATCCTAGTCAAAGCCATGACCACAAAAAATAAACCTACCTTTCTCACGTCCTATTCACTCTCGCCTTAAAAATTTAGAGAGAAATTAACGGCCTTCAATAAAGGCAACGCTCCTGATAGTAACAAAAGATATCTTCGCCGCTAATCGATCGCCACGTGTACTTCTTTACACGTTTTAATGTCTACACATCTAGTTGTCGTGATTTCATGAATATTCTTGTTCTTCATGCCGCTATAAAAGCATTAACATCTGGTACAATAATCGAGAAAATCTCGTGATTTAGCGCAAGGCTCTGACATTCACAGGGAGACTAAATTTGTGGTTTTGTGCACTAAAAATTAAATAGAAGTTCGTTGAGATCTTGAATTTGCGATACCTAAAAATGGAGGGCGAGTGGAGGAAGAGTATTCTGGTAACTGGTGGAGCGGGTTACATAGGGAGTCACACTACTTTGCAGTTGCTCTTGGATGGTTACAAAGTAGTTGTCATTGATAATCTCGACAATTCTTCAGAAGAAGCTGTACGAAGAGTTGCTAAGCTTGCAGGAGAATATGGTCACAATCTCAGCTTCCACCAGGTTTGTTTTTATTGTCTTTGAGTAGTAATTTCCCTCAAGTCTCTCGTTTTTCTCGAATATGAAACCGTTTGTTGTTTACATAGTTTCTCGTAAGATAAATTTCTGGACTCAACTGTGCAGTGCAATTTTTCTCTAGACTCGTTACTAGGAATTTTTTTTGCTTTCCTTAACTTTTTTTTATCAGTAAATTAAATGGAAACATAGCCCAAATTTGATGTCCATATGGTCGTAATTAGGTATTCTGCCTTAAAATACAATTGAAATTTTAGGAAGACTGAATCACACAAAGCAGTAGATTTAGATGGATCAGACACATTTGTACAGGATTATTTTGATATGTATATTTAAATTACAGATTGTTTTTCAAAATTATAAATAATGTTTATTTTATTATTTTAAGGGCAGGAATAGACAATCATCACAAAAAAATTGCTTGAGAGGTAAGGTCACTTTCAAATTGAGGCCCTGGGTGGAATTGTTCATCTGTTTTCCGTTTTTTTTTTTTCGCTGTTTGTAAGAATATTTATTGTAGAGGGGATTGTTCATATTATTCATTTTCTTTTAATTCTTTTGGCCAAACCTTTTTTTCCCTTCTTTTTGTCCCGTGGACTGTCAATAACGTCGTTAGTCTGATACTCTGCTGTACATAATGTCACTTTTAGTAGCTCATTGGCGAGAAATTTTTGGTCTACGTGAGTACACCCAAAATTTGATCCAGTGTATTGCCTGATTTTACAAGATTTTAAAATAATTTGTGCCCTTGTGGAGAAGTTTTGGTTTGGGTGGGCACACACCCAGAATTGGATTGAATGTGCAGTTTAAAAAGAAATATCTTTTCCCTTTGAAGAAACCTTTGTTCTAGGTAGATGTACCTAGAATTGGATGAGATAAAACACTCAATTTTAAATCTTTTTTTAAATAGCTTATTAATTGGTGCACTTGTGGAGAAACTTTTCTTTTGATACCACGATTTTCGGTTAGTCCAATGAGGTTACTCAATTTTACATATGTTGTTTTTCTTAGTAGTTGTAAAGGATTCTTGTCTTGTGAGTATATGGGCGTATCCTTGAATGGGCATCTATACTAACGTTGGTGTGAACATAAAGGGATGGGGCAGTCATTGGGAAAACTGTCCTAAGACCGCAACATGTCCATTATGGAATCCTTGTAGATTAGATGGTCTAGAAAGTGACTATGGATGGACTTAACCGGTCCTCACCTATTGTGGCTGGTAATCTCAACATAAATGACGTTAATGATGTTATGCTTGGCTCTCATCTCCCTTGCTCGAATCTCATTCGACTGCTTCAGGGTGATTTAGGATACAATTTAGTGTGCAGAACATTCGCAATCTCTGGACAGGTTGAAGCCTGAAGGTAACTAAAAGAGGTGGTAGGATGATGGGTGGTAAGGGGTTGGCAGTTATCAGTCTGGTCTGAGTGGTGGCAGGGTTTTTTCCAGATGTAGACATGTCTGCAATAGGCAGTGGTGGGCTGCAGTTTTTGAGGTTTTTTTTTGTTGATTTTAGTAATCAGATTTAAAGTAAATAACAGAAACTGAAAATGCAACACATTGTGGTGCAAAACAACACAAGAACAACACAGCAGTACCCTGGGGAAACCTCCCTCTTGGAGGAAAATCCCAGCATCAAGGATCCAAATCAAATCTTTTATTCATAAGCAGATTACATGAACAGTATAGATCAGATTACTTATCTGATTGTGGTATCAACCTAGGGCAGATTCACAGAGACTTGGCCCAACTCAAATCAATGTATATGCTGTTGCAGAATATCAATCTTGCTGTCTCAGAAGGGGTAGAATATCGGCGCTACTTGGAGAGGGAGATCGCAGCAGTATGAAGACACCAATTTGCCCAGCAAGATGCCTAACAAGTTCGTTCAATAATCAGATCAGGTCGCAGCAGAATGAAGGCTTAGATCGCTCACCAACTTCGCACAATGATACCCAAGTTCGCTCACCAACTTCGCACAATGATACCCAAGTTCGCTCAAACTGATTATCCTTGTCCTGGATCAGATTCGCTCAAGATGACAACTTGAATGATAGGAGATTTAGTTCGCATAAGGCACATGAGAAATTCGCTTAAATGAAAAAGATGTATTTGATGTATGAAATGAATCTTGTTTATATACAAGATTCATACTCATGATTTATCCAAGTCGGCTGGGCAAGATTGCTGCCCTTTTACATAATTCTGCAATTTGCCTTTTAGCGCTCAATTTTGGGCCTACATAAATTTAACAAGTTATAATGCCTTCAATTTTGGCCCCAGCCCAATAGTACATGTAATCACTCATGTTATTTCAATATGGTTAAATTTTAATTGCCACAAGGCAACATTAAAATATAATCCGAACTAGCTATCCATTTCAACATTTTTGATCTAGCTTTCCAGCAAGAAGGTTAAGGTTTTGATAATTGTTAGTATAGAGCTATAGTTGGATGCTGAGCCAGGCTTGAGTTTTTATATAGTTTTGTAAGTCTGTTTTCCTGTGTATGAGGGCACCAATAAATCCCTTGATTCAGCAATAAAAAGCAGAAACATTGCAATCTACAATTTTCAAGCTGACATCCGTTTGTGTAGGGAATCTTCTCTTGTCAGGCATGGAGAAGTGATACTGTTGGGATTTTAACATTCTCATGACGAATTCTTCTTCTTGTGTTTGTAATCCCCAAGTTGATTGAGATCTTTTGGCCTCTGGGGGAGTGGTATATACCTTCTGCTGGATATTTTATTTAACACCCGAGCGTTCAACTTTAGTTTTCCGATAAATATTGGTTACAACTTGAGCCCTAAGACTTATCAATTCATTAAGTGGTTCCAAAGGCTATGGAAAGGCTTAACTACCCTTCATATATCATGATTGTGCATCTCCATACATTTTAGGCTGTGTATGGCTCCCTTAACTTGCTTCAACTTTGTTTGGTTGCACCAAGGATTTTAGGATTCAGTTTACACCAGTGGGTGTGCAGACAGCAGAGTGTTGCTCTCCACAATTTGCTTGTCCCTGACGAAGAAATTGCAATTTACATCAGTAACTACAGAGCATTGCACTTGGCTCAGCCTGATTGAGAGAATTTTATGGTCTTTCCTCTCTCGTACTTGTCATGTGTCATGGAGCCATATGGTTGTAGTTGGGTTATATTGTGAGACAAATGGTTTTCATCAGTGAAATAACTTTGGGTTAAATGAGGAAAATTTTCTTTTTTGAAGAGGATGAAGTCTTGGAAGCCATGATAGAGATATTTGGTAGATATTTCATTAAAGGGGCTTCAAGGCGCTAGTCAACTCCAATATTTCATCAATGTTTGTGGTTAATGTTCTTTGTTTGACTAGAGATAAGGAGGTTCCCAAAGCTTTGGGAGATACTTCATATGGGGGAAATTTAGGCTAGGCACGCATTGTTGACCAAAGGATATAATTTGAGGTCAAGATGTTGTAAATGGTCTGCCCAAGTTTTGCTACAAATCAAAATGTCATCAAAGAAGATAGATGAATTTATAAAGGGCTGAAAGAGTTTCTTCATCAATCCTTGGAAGGTGGATTGGGCATTAGTGAGCTTGAATGACATGACCAAAATTTCATGGTGACTATCATGAGTGTGGAGGTTTACTGTAGGATATTTGCTTCATTAAGACAAATTTGGTGATAGCCAGAGCACATATCTAATTTAGAGAAAAATAAGGGAACCATGAATCTCATTAAGTAATTTATCAATCACTAGAGTAGGAAATTTGTCCTTGATGTTGATTTTGTTAGCTCATGGAAGGCAAAGCAAAGTTGCCAAGATCCATCTTTTTGCCAAGTAGTAGAATGGGTGAAGAGTATGGGCTAGTACTAGAATGAATAACACCAACCTTAAGGAGTTCCTGTACCAACTTTTCAATTTCTAGTTTTTGGAGGAATGAATACTTGCAAGGGTGAGTGTTAGGAGGTGTGCTCCCTAGAAGGAGTTGAATGTGACATAGCAACAAGTTGTTTGGGGAAAAAAATCTACAAATTAAAAGTATAAGATTTTTTGAAAAAAATGCTATTTAAACGAGAAAAAATTGAATTTAAAAAATGTATAACGCCCTTCAGTACCACGTGAAACGCTTTTGACCCAAATGAACCAGTGAGGTCACAAATGGGGGACTTCATCCCCAATTAACAATGCTAAGGCTCAAACTCGAGAGCACATTGGATTTGTGAAGGCACAAGCTTGCGATCAAAATGGTCCAATGGAGGTTTGAACCTTGGTGGTCACAACAACAACACCACTAAAAACCCTACCAAAATTTGTAGATCCCACCTGCTTTATTATCGAGGGCATTGGGGAGTGCGTGGGAGAGTTGGCTCAATAGTGATTCGGAGGCTACCTAGTTTACCATCAATTAGGTTTCTTTGATGGTTTGCTTCTATCCCTTTCCGGATTCCAAGTCTACCCCTCTAGACTTCTAAGGGCTTCCCTACCATTTGTTTGCTTATCTCACCTTCCTCAAGCTCACGAAGTAAACTTGTTCACTAAATCCTTGCAGGGGTGTAGGACTCACACATTCGTTCTCTCTTTGCAAAACCACCCATCTTGTTTGGTTTAGCAAACTTTTCTCTATGGTTACACAATGTCTCGTTTTCAAGCTTGTAGCCTTTTGGATCTTTTCCAAGTTCTCAACAGTTTCCTTCCCCTGCAAGTTATCTCCTTCAAATTACTGATACCTAGCCGGACTATCACCAAGCTTGCCTAGGCTCAGTATGCAAAAATTGCCATTTCCCGGTCTCTTTCAAATGAAAACCTACTGTACATTTCTGGCTTTGCTTGACAATCTCCAAAGATCTTGTGGAGTTTCAAGTTAGAGCCATTTGATTATTGCAAACAGGGAACAAAAACTGAAAAGGAAAGCTTTATTTACAAATCCCGAATTTATTCACGGGTTCAAACCAACAACTCATAGAACAAAGAAATGAAACAATTACATTAATAGCATACGTGAAACGAACGGAAATGAAACTCTAATTGAAAACCAGAAAGTGGACTTCTCTATTGCATTTCAGAAAAAAACAAAATGTGTTCTCCGAGGCAATCGACAAACAACGATCAATGATCTACCATTAACCATTAGCCTCTTACAGATGCTCGTTGGGTCTTTTTATACATACATCCTCTGTTACCAATGGTTTCCATTTGCAACTATTTCGCAAGTTCCATCGGTCTGTCAGCGTAACAACAAATCCTAACTTCCGATGGCCGATGACAACTTTACGCACTCCGCACTTCCTATATCGAGTCATCGGTGTAACATCAAAATGGGGCTTTCGATGGCCGATGACAACACACACTGCTTCGTGTTTTCCATCGGGTCATCGGGAAGACTTCAAAACCTGACTGCCGATGGCCGATGGCAACTTAGAAAGCGAGGCGGTCCCATCGGGTCATCGATGTAGTACGAAACACCTCTTATCGATCTCCGATAACACCACCTTCGAACGCGCTCCAACTCCAGTGCTTACTCATCGAGTCGTCAGGGTAACGTGAAACCGCTCCTTCCGATACCCGATGGCTCCACTCCACGCCTATGCTTTCTCATCGGGTCGTCGGGGTAACTTGAAACTACTCCTTCCGATACCCGATGGCTCCACTCCATGCCTATGCTTTCTCATCGGGTCGTCGGGGTAACTTGAAACTACTCCCCCCGATATCCAATAACAATACTCCGAGCACTGACGACTTATCAAGTCATCGGGGTAAGTGTGAACCACTCCTGTCGATACCCAATACAACCGCTCCATACTCTGGTGACCTCATCGGGGTAAGACTTGCCGATCGGGGTAGGTCTTGCCGATAAGAGAAATTTTAAAAACTGTAATTAAACAACCATACAAATGGACTAGAGCCAGTCCTTATGTATTTACATTGGTTAAGGGCATTTCAACCCTTAGGTGCTCTTGCACCATATAGCTTGGTCGAAGCATTGGGAGGGATATTTCACTCGGGACCCATCTTGGAATAGACTAGAACATTGAGTTGACTGATCTAAGCCCAATTGTTGGTGCGACTTCAGTTGCTAAATCAATTGCCTATTGTTCTCGCTAGGGCAACTATTGTTTTAGTTTGATGAACATTAATGGTAGACCTATTGAAAATCATTGATAAAAACGTTAAATCGAGATTATACTAAATCAGAGTATGCTCAACAAAAATCCTTGGTCATCCAATCAAATCACCAATCAATGATATTTCATAAAATCATATTTTTCACAAGGAAACAATAGAGAATTTTTTTCGTTTTGTGATTGATAATGATTCTCTCAATATTTTGTTGATTTATGCTTTCTATGGAATGTCATGGTCTTTTGGACATTAAGATGGTAACCTACCAGACTCGGCAAACACATGGACGTGCTTTTCCAAAATTTGTTGTAAATTTGTAGGATTACTAGAATTGAAAGAAGATTTGCATTGAATGGAACAATTGAGAGTGATGATCCCATGGGAGTTATTCTTAAGAATCTTTTCTATCATACGTGAGTTGATAAGACTAGTAGACCTAGGTGTAAGACCCTTCAATGTGTACTTTTGCCCATCATTAGGCCATTGCATCCAAAGTTTAGAGAAATCCCACAAGATTGGGCCATGTAGCCATTGATTCCCAAGAACTAGATCACAAGCACCCAAAGGTAATACAAACATATTTGAATGGAGGTTGTAGGCTCCCATAACAATTCAAACATTTTGACACTTTCCTAAACAAGGAAAGGTTTCACCATTCACTATCATAACTTTGAAGGTGGAAAAAGGATACAAAAAGCAATCAATATGTTCCTTGAGCCATCACTATTCTCATTAGTTGACTGCTTTTTGTAGCAATCATTGGTAGGCAATTCTTCTTTTGGGTTTTTGGAGCATCTTCCCAATCCTTGGCATCTAGAGGCGACTAAAGTTAAGGAGATATAGTTTTTGTTGCACAAATTAATGGGCCACTTATTTTGTCATCACATTTATAACACAGCCCCTTTTATCATTAAGTTTGCATTTCAGCATCAGTTTTGAATGCTGTGGTAGAAGAGGATGTGGTGGTGTGGTGTTCTTGAAGGGAGCAACAAGGGAAAAATGACATTGAGTAGTGAGCTTATCCTCTACAAGGTTTGAGAAACACAAAGATTCCATCATGTCATTATGTTTAAACATTTTGACCTTAGAACGAATGGGATCCTTAAGGCCACTCATGAAGCAGCTTGTGAAAAAAGAGTCAAATAGGCCTTGAGTGTGATTGGCAAGTCATTCAATTCAGTTTGATATTCATAAATTGTACTAGTTTGATGAAACTTGGTAAGAGCGCCAATAAAATCCTCATAGGTACTAGGGCCAAACCAAACTAGCAATTGTTTGAAAAAAGTTACCCTATTGGGCTCATCATGAGACTTGAGATACCACTAATACTACTTGACAACTTCTTTCTCCAAGTGGAAGGATGCAATAGGGACCTTGTGACTATATAAGTATTATGGAGATTGAAGTACCATTTGGCTCTATTAAGCCGACCAGTAGCATCAGGCCATCAAATCTAGGGAAGTCAAATTTTGCGTCATGAGGCACATATCTAGATGAGTTTCCACTTCTAGCTGGCTGTTCATTATTGAGTTGATTGTTGAGAGTTGCATCTTAGGCATTAAGAACATGTATCATTTGTGTCAATTATGAATTTTGAGTCTCTAATTTGGCAAATATCTAGTCCATTTTGTGGGTGTTGGAGTGGGTAGACACAACCATGAGGTGGGCAAGATGTCTAATTTATTCTTTTTGCAAAATTGCCTCAAAATGATGTGTAGTGAGATGATTGCAACGAGGCAATCGGTTGAAAATGGAAAAAAAATCAATTTTTAACTTTTTTCCATTTTTTTATTTGGGCTTTTTTCCCCCCAATTCTAGATCCCTCTAGGGCAAATCTTCAAACCAATTTGTTTTGCGGTGCCTAATTGGAAATTGGTGCCTTTGTTCAAATTTTACCATTCAAACCTTTTTTCATGCATTGCTAACATTGTACTCTATTGTTTTAAAAAAAATACCTACTACTCATACGATGCAATCCCCCCTACATGTATTGTTATCCTTGGAATGTAATGGTGTTGCAGTCGCTGGTCATTGGTGGTGGTTTTTGGTAACTTCCAAATAGGCTAGGATGGACAAGAGTCAAAAGGATAAAAAGGAAAGTTTCTATAAAGAGTATTTGGTGTGTGAACCCATGAATATAGAGATCTTCCTAGGGCTAACTGCTTATTGATGCATCACAATTGACAAGCAATTGATAGCTTATCAGGGCCTGGTTTTGAAAAAAGTTCAGGGATATTTTGATATATCTGAGGCTATGAGAAAGCACAAGACTGTATACGAAGGCTATTTGACAGTGTAGTTCGGGAGGGAACCCCTTTGACCCTCATTAGAATCTAGGTTGTAATCCTGCTTTGTGTAGAACAACATTTCTTTTGTGCTTTTAAAAAAACCCATGCTACATGTTTTCAATCCTTAAAAAGGGGAAAAAATTCAATAACATTATTGTTTTAACCACTTGCTAGTCACCAAGATGCTGGTAGGGTGAGGTGAGAGCATGCAATGGATAGATGTATGAGCCTTGAAACAAAAAAATAGCTGCAAAAAAACTTGGCCTTGGAAAGAGCTTTGATCCTAGATGATACTATCCTGCCTATAAATTATAATCTAGATAACAAAAATACAAAAATATAGGCTGCAAACAGAAACACAAGACTATATTGTATTAAATGATACAATTTTATTAGAATAATTTGCAGACCTCTTTGAGTGGGCGTTCTCTTGGAGCAATGCTCAATACATTATAATTCCTACATAGCCCATATAATAGCTTACGCCTTCTATTTAAACTATTCAAACTAACTGCTATTTCCCAAGCATATGGGATAATTCATATTAGTTCAAGGACCACTTACAAAGCATATGTGTCCAAAGTTTTTATTACAATAAGGAAAGAGTTAGGACTATAGAGGTCCTAACATTGGCCCTGTATTCCCTCGATGTTTTGTTTCCTAAAATTTTGGGAGTCTTTGAAAGTTGTATACATTTTACTTTCTCTATCTAGTTATATGAAATGTTGTTCTAGGCTATGTCATCAAAGAATTTGTTTACAAGATCAACTAACAACGGGTTCTTTTTTATTTGGTGAAATATTGTTTTTGTGGCATGATTATGAGAAGCTGCATTGATGAAACATGGTAGACTTTGGACCTCCATCTATGGGGGTGTGACAGATTATATAGTGGTAATATCTGAATCAGTTTGAATAAAACTTCAAAGTAAATTGATTATTTTTGTGCGCTAGTGAAAATTTGCAAGCATTTTCTATTTATCCCATAAGAACCCAGTGACAAATTAGATGATAAATATACATAGAGGATTGAATCTATAACGCAATAAGTTAAATGCGATGCTTTTGCTTCAGATGCTCATGCAGATGCAATTCAATTTCCATTGGCTCTGTGCTTGAGAGGTTTAAAAAGAACAAACTAAGAGATGATCTGTTTTTTCTTGGTACAGTTTGAGATAGAATGTTGGCTAGATTGAACTAAATTTTAAAATGTAAATAGAAGATGTTTCTATTCAAATTTGAAAACATGAGCAGTTTATCTCTGTAAAATTATTTCTACCTTTAAATATGATTGATGAGAGAATCAATTTATATGAAGATTAGAAGCATTTATGATTCCAGACACAATAAAGTTGATTATATACCTTTTTTGTCTCTCTTTTGTAGGTTGATCTTCGAGATAAAGAAGCTACAGAGAAAGTGTTTTCATTGGAAAAGTGAGGTTTCTTCATTTTTTAATCTTTTAAATTCTATTCAACACTCTTCATATGGCATCCTATTAATGTTTTTGGCATTTTTTAATTCGTATTATGTAATGGTACCTCGTTTGCCTTTAGAGGTACTATCTTGAATTGAACTTCAAAAATTAATTGGTTCATTCAAATGAAAAATTCCCAAATTTCATTTCAGCAGGCCTGAAATATTTTCAATACATAGAATCTTAAAAATTCATATATGCTTAATATCTTGCTTAATATCCTTGGAAATAACCAAAACAAGGAAGCCCAAGAGAAAACAATAGATTAGTATAGTTACACAACAGAGAGAGAAATTAACATAGATAATAGAAAGAAGAGAGTCGCATGAAATTTTCTTTGAAATTGATAGGAAATATGATTTTGGAAAATCTATCCCACCTTCACGATGAGCTTGCAGTTGCACAAAAAGTAGAGAACATGACAAATTCAAAGCCTAAGAATTGGCAGTAGTGCAAACATGAAGGTGAAGGCGTGCATAGTGTTGGTTGTGCAAAGGTCTGCATAAGGACAAGGATGCCACTTAGGAGGTTGGGCCAAGGAATGTACATGGTCAAGGGTGGTACATTGTAGAGGCACAATGACATGTGGCAAAATAGACCACACCAAGAGAAAACTGCATGAGAAGGAATTCCTACACATGAGATAGAAGATTTGTGTAGAAGCACATGATATAGACAATGGAGTTGGCATACGAGAGAAGCTGACAATGGTTTGGCACAACGGTAGGAAGTTGTAGGTAGTCAATAGAAGTCTAGGATTTGTCAGTCAATAGAAGTCTAGGATTTGTCAAAGATGCAAACATAAGTTTTGGACAAATGAGTGCAATCATGGTCAATGGTAGGAGAAGAAGTTGTGCATGAGCTATAGAGATTGTTGGTTGAGGAATCCTTGAGTTGGCTCCACAAGTGGTGGGTTGTCAATCAAATCGTAACATGTATGTTTGTGAAAATTTTAACCAATCGAGTTAACAGAAAGTGTTCTAGTGTAATGCTCATGTTAGAAGGGAGTGAAACTGATAGCATAAGTGGAGTAAGTGTAAGTTGAAGTTCATGCAGTAGATGGAAGTGGAAGTGATGGTCGAACAAATGGCATGTAAGTAAACTAGAGACCAAGGATGGAAGAGTAAGCATCATCTAAGATGGGATAATACTACATAGTTGGCACAAAGAAAAGGGAACCACCAAAGAATCATTGAGGGGCCATAGGGAGGTCATGAGAGATTCCAAGTAAGATTTTGATTCCAAGGGGGCATTTAGAGGTATAGTGAAGTATGCTTTCTTAACTGCCTGAGATAGTGAAGTAGTTGCATGGAACGAAAGCAAGCAAGCTTGTGTCAAAATACACATGAACAAAGAGATTTAAACAATGAACTTCCTTGGAGAAGTCCAATGTGAGAATACTTCATAAGGGTGGGGTTTTGCCTCCTTACCTCTACTTTTGTCTCATAGTTTTTACAAGTCAATTTCTCAACTTAAGACTTAGTTACATCGTCGATTTTTGTAGCACTTATATGGTTCTCTTAGGATACCGTGGGCTCTCATCAGCTCTCACACAATTGTCTAAAATCTTACTTTGGTGTGGACAATATGCCCATTTAATGTGCTTGACCATAGTCACATTACTTACACGGCAATGACATTTCAAACTGAAAGTGTAAATGGAATATAGTTACAGAGGTTTAACTTTAAAATAGGAAAAAACATGGGAAATTAAATGAATGCTAAAATACTCGTACAAACATGGAAAAATACTGTAAATATTATTTCATGTGAAATAGTGTGTAGAAAGAGAAACGAAGTCTAAACATCAATTATAAAACGTGAGTAAATATTCAATGTCATTATATCTGAATTTTTCAGTCTTAAGAGTACATATTTTACTTTTTTATAGACTCATTCCTCATAAGTCATATACAAAATAAAGATGGAGATTACAACATTCAAAATTCAAATAGCCTCGTTGACAATGATTAGATATGTGGAGCAGAAATCAATACCTTTACATTAGTAGTCAGATGCTCCAAACAAGCACAGTCACAATCATCCAAAAACTTATTAAGATATCCAAATCCTGTTCTCTTAATGTGGGGATCTCCTTGGTTGTAATCCATTCTGAATCAGAATCAATCTCATCTAGATCAATTGGTCGATCATCGTCAACACTACCTAAGGTTAACAATGATGAGCACATAAGTCCTTAACTTACGAGTATATGCTACAAAAGTGTCTAAGGTAAGCTGTGCACTATTTTGATAATCACAAAATGTCTATTCTGATGTTTACTATCTCTCAGAGAAGTCTGGAAATTTGTTAACCTGCTGCCTAAAATTTTAAAAATGGGGGAAAATTTTTAAATTTTGAGGTTTTTATAGAAATAATCAATGCCCTTGTGCTTTTCAATTGCATGCATTTTAAACCCATTTCTTTTTGTGAAAAAAACAGTTTTTTTGCGGGTTTGATCAATTTATGGAAAAACCTAGCCAATTTGGTCAAACTGGCACAACATAGGTCTCTGGTATGTTCAAAACCAGTCCTTGTATCTTTTTCACATGTTCTGTTACTATGTGCATGACTACTTTAGTGAGACATACAATTATCTTCTGCCATTACAACTCTCTAAATCATTCTTAAATGCCTTGATGTGACACGTATTCTTTTGACTGAGCATATGAGTCATATAGAGGATTCTTAACTTCCAGTCACACAAAGAAATGAAAGAGAAACCAATTCAATTTCCTTCTAGATGCTCGGTTCTGCAACTTCCTCTCTTATGGAGTTGGTTCAACAGTGGCAACAAGGGGTGTAGTGTAGTGTCATGAGCGTGTTAACAAAAACTCTTACTTTTCATCTTAAATTTTACAGCCATTTACATGTCAAAGTATTGATATTTAATAATAATAAATATAAATATATAAATACAAATGAAATAAATTTTTTTTTTTGTCCTTGCTGCCATTTTCTTTCTTTAATAAACAATGAAAAGAAAAGAATATACAGAGAGGTGAAAAAAAGGAAATGGTTTAGGGTTATTATGAGTAAAATGACAGTAAAGTCAAATTAGATTTTTCTTACTTAGTTATTTGTTTGTGTATATGTAGTAGTTTAAATTAATAAATCTGTTTTTTAAAAATGGCTAAACTGAAGTAAATAATTTTTTTTGTTTTTATTTAACTTTTTCAAAACTATAGAAAAAATAGCTCTTACATGTAAAAATTAAGTAATTGGAAAAGTTGTGTATCTTAGGAAATAAAAAATTTGTTTTCACAAAACTTTCACTATTGATATAGTTATGTACTTAAGATAAAAAAAATATCTTAAAACATTAAATTCCAAGAGATATCACTTGGCGTCTTTTAGATCGATGTATTTAAGATATCTATACTAGTTTTATCCAAATGTAAATAATTTACTCGGTACCAATTTTCATATAATTTAATTTATGTGCTTGTTATGCTTTGTGCTTTCAAAGTTACAGTTATTTTAAATTAAATGATAACACCAACGTCAGATAAAAACATATCACTTGTAACAATGATCTGGCTATAAGTACATTCTTTGAAATGTTGGTTCAAAAATTTGTTCATTTAGTGAGTTTTCTTCAAAGTTATCTATTGTGGGATCATGGATTGGCTTTCCCTCATGAAAAGATATCCTTACTGATTTTTTTATTGTCTCCATGTAAAATGATTCCTTTTGGTTTGTAGATTTGATGCTGTTATTCATTTTGCTGGATTAAAAGCTGTGGGAGAAAGTGTAGCCAAGCCGCTACTATACTACAACAACAACATAGTTGGCACCTTAAATCTATTGGAAATTATGACTGCTCATAATTGTAAAAAGGTAATGCTCAAATATCCATTTCTTAATGTTGCATATCCAATTGTTTGCCAGAGTGCTTTTAAAGTAAGAATAACAGGCATATGAATTATATTCATCCAACTTATTGCCTTTGATAATGATCTGTTAGAGATGTTTCTTGGCTCGCATTATGTATTAGATAGTTAAAACTCACAATTTTTTAACAATACCACGTACATGATAGAAGTGAACTATGAGAGGTCTTCACTCTGGGACAGTATTCAACTCAAATGTGGTGTCACATTTTCTTTATCTAATTTTGTTGTGACAACATTTTCTTTACTTAAAATTGGCGTCTTAGTGTACAGCCTTATCTGGCTTTTACAAGATGGAGCTCATTCTATCATGTTGTTCTGCTATCGCATTTCTTGATTGCTTTTCTTCTTGATACATCATGGTCAAGGGTCAAACCCACATGCCTTCACTGAGCACTGAGTACTCTACTGTCTCTAAAGGATCTTGGAGGTGACATAGAATTAGATGCATCAGCACATTTCTTTCTGCTCTTTACTCCTATTTGCAATTCTTAATTTCTTTTTCATTGGTATTTTTTCCTTTTACTGCACCATCTAAAAGGTCTATATATATATATATATATATGTATGTATGTATGTATGACCAAATGCTTTTGGCCATAGATGTTGATTTTGTGTGAATTTTTCTTTTGTGGATAAAGGCTTGCATATGTTACAAACGAAAATCACAATTACAGTGTTTATAGCATCAAAGTCTTTATCTTTGTCATATAGAGTACACTTTACAAATAAATGGAGCTCAGCACACACCTGAGATGTAAAAAAATATGAAAAGTAGTTTTCCAGAGTTCTTTTTCGTTTACCTGAAGTCACTGTGTGCCTTACCTTCTGAATTAAAAAAATGCTTTACGTGTACAATTGAATAATGGTAAATTACTAATGTCCATCTTTGATCTGTAACTGATCTGGGTATCCAATGCATGATCCACCAATATGATTTACTTTTCTTTATTTGCTGTTCTAAAGTTCTATGCTCATGAAACAACAATCAAAGGCTGTGAATTCATATTAGTACAGTTACATGGCTGCCAACTACATCATATAACCATTATTCAATTGTATACATTTTTTTATACATGCATACAATTCCTAGTTACAAGATTCCAGAATTTGTCTGTGCTACTACTAACCTGTTATTCTCTTGATTTCACAAGAACAATAGCGCAGCAAAATGTGTTAATGTTAGAACCAGAAAGGTAAGACACAGCAATCTGAAAATTAGAAAATCTTACAAGACCAAGATAACACAGAATTTTATCCTGGGAAAACCCTCCACCTGAGGGTGAAAAACCCAGCCACACCAAAAATCGACCTTTATTAAAAGACACAAATCTGATACAATGCTCTCAAGCTTAATCAAGCAATGATTTAAGCAATATTGTTAACACTTAACAATCGGCACTATAAGCCGATAACATCTCAGAACAACTGAAAGCTTCTACACTACAGTCAGCATGGATGATCACATATTAATATAGATTCTCTCTTGAGAACTTCACCCCCCTCCAAAGCACAAACATCAACATGCCTTTTAAAGGGAAGAAAAGGCTTGTCGGAGGTAGACAGAAGGCCAAAAGACACCATAAGCTTATCAGCAGTTACATATATGCCGTTACATAAGCCACATAGACAATCTTTATATTGGATGAAATGTGAAGAGGAAAGAAACCGCTGCCAGCACGCATGAGGCTCCCACGAAGCCGCAAGTCATACATGCAGGTCGGTGACAGTTATTAAGGAAGCTGTTACACATCAGCTTCTCTTGAAGTGTAGGAAGAAACCATCACAGTCATAATAAAATCTCCTGCTGCTAAAACATTAACAAAATGCATGCTAATGCCTTAACTTATGTGAGATTAAATTCAACTTCCATTTTTTTTTTTGTGAACTAGTATTGTAAGCATAAGAATTTACCACAGAGAAACCCAGTTTAGGGAAATTCAACAAGAGTAAAGCTATGCTTCCTCATCTGCATTATCATATTGCAAATTTATAAAAGCCAATTTCTCAATTTGAGCCTCCATGTGCATTTTAGCTTTTATTTGCACCTCTATGATACTCTCTTAGCTTGCCTTGTTGAAGATTACTTGCTTATTCAAGATTATTGACTGCTATTCTGAACTGTTACAGTATTGTCCTACATCAAGACTCCCTTGGATTACTCTTGCCCTATACTCTTACATATCTTTACATGATTCTAAGATGGAATGTTTATTCTAAGGAATCATCATAGGAATCATACAGAGGATTTTAGAGGGTTCCCACATGAATAGGTGGAAGAAGAATCCATGAAACTCCCTTTTGGACACTCATTTCTGCTATTTTGTCCCATCATGGAATGGTTTGTACAATTGAACATGTTTCTTTCCTTTGTTTTGCAGCAATTCACCTATTATGAAGGCCTTCTTGTCAGTAGAAAGTGCAATTATTCTGTTAAATTACACAAATAAATAGGCCACCTAAGTGAAATTTTAAATCACGGGAGTGCAAGAGTACTGCTTTACTATCATGCTCCATGTTGCTTTAGTTTCAACAAATATAGCAAAATCACTGGACAATGACTTCTATCTTCTTGTTTCTTCAAAATTAATTTGTTTCGGAAAATTCTAAGGGGTTGTGCAATGGTAATGGTGGCCCTATAACCCCAGCAGCCATGTGGCAAGGTTCAAATCTCCCCACTTTGATATGGTGGCACATAACTATAAAAGAATGATTGTGGAGCTTTTGAGTGTAACGCATGCTTATAAATCTAAAGAATATGGTCCAAGCACAACCCACACCACTTTAGAGGCGATACATAACATTGTGCAAGATACAAATAGAAATAAAGGAGTTTCAGAAAATAAATTATACATATTTTAAGCCCAATAAACTATAGTTGTGGGCAGGTTGGCGTGTCTGCTAACTTGGTTGTAAATATTGTATTTCAATTATTAATAGCATTGATAGTTTTGATTTTTGCCATAATAATTTTAATTCCTTGACTTTTGTCCAGTACATAAATATTCTGGCTTGCATTACATGCATCATTCATCCTAGTGTTTTCACACTTTTCTACCAGTTAGAACATGATGTTTGGTTAACTGTTGCAAAATTTAAAGGGTAAGCAGGTCATTATTGTTTTTGTTTCTCCATTATCATAACTGTGGGAGTTCATTTTGAATTGAAGCAATCAAACCACTAACATTGATGTATTTTGATGAAAATTGATTATGTGGTGGATCCCTGCAGCTTGTGTTCTCATCATCTGCTACCGTTTACGGCCAGCCAAACGAGGTCCCATGTACAGAAGATTTTCCCCTATGTGCAATGAACCCATATGGACGTACAAAGGTAGATCTGTTTTAACCTGGTCTGCAGAATAATTGGCAATATTACGTGTGAACTGTAGATCGCTGTGCATTTTGAATTTTATGGAAGATCTTGATCATTTTTTTGAAATATCATGTGTACCTTATTTGTGATTCAGTTCTCATGTTTCTGTACAGCTCTTCATTGAAGAAATTTGTCGTGATGCTCACCAAGCAGATCCTGAGTGGAAAATTATGTTGCTTAGATATTTCAATCCTGTTGGAGCTCATTCCAGTGGAAACATTGGTGAAGATCCTCGTGGAATCCCAAACAATCTCATGCCATTTGTTCAACAAGTTGCAGTTGGAAGGCGACCTGAGCTGGTTGTATTTGGAACAGATTACAAGACAAAGGATGGCACAGGGGTACGATTCCATGCTATTTTAAGATTTCAATTAATATGGAATTTTTTTAATATGTAACTCTGGAGCCATGGTCTTATTATGGTTGGATATGTGTAAAGATTTGCAACAAGGGATGTGTATTTTGTAGATTTTATGATTGTGATTCATCATTGGCCTATTACTTGCTTAGACTTATAGTTTGATGGGGATTTAGGGGCAATACCCCAACGAGGTCAAGGGGCATCCCCCTCAAGGGGTTTGAGGGCAGTGATCCTGGCTCGTTTTCTGTCATGATACAGGGTGGGGTTGAGGGGCGGAGCCCCCGCCACCAAGCCCAAATGAAGGCCATCAAAACCACACAAATTTTCATGCCACACACCAATTTCATATTTTTCTATAAATTCTAGATGGGCATGTCATAAACCAAACAGGCATTGAAAGGTTGTAAGTTTTTTTTTTAAAAGTAACCAAAATGGCAAGTCTACCTTGCCAGACTTGCTTAGACTCAATGATTCTGGTGAGTACTTGGCAGTTGATTCTCCTAGGCTCGTCGAGGGTCACTCGCCTTGAGACTCACTAAGTCTAGGTGAGTCTGAGTCTTGTAACACTGGGTATTACACTTGTTTGATGTAATATCCCCTTTTGGGATTGCCCTGAATCTTGTCCTTGTAAATATCAAAGTTTGCTAGTTTTCACCCTTATTAATTCTGATATTAGATATTGATCCATTGACTTTTTCGTCTTCTTTGATCTTAGGAATGATCCTCCAATTCCCCCTTCTCAATTGAATTAATCTCTTCTTTATATCTTCATTTGTGGGAAGTCACACCTCTTCATAAGAAATGAGTCATCCCTCTTCATTGCTGCCCTTTGAGAATAATAAATTATTCTCCAAATTGATCTCCCTTGGATGTCCTCCTCAATTGAGACTTTCTCCTTTTTATATCCTCAAATGTGAGAGAGAGGTCACACCTTTTTATATCCTCAAATGTGTCCCTTTGGCAAAAGACACACCTTTCACTAGTTACCCTTTGAAAGGGTGCAACTCTTCATTATTTCTGCCTTTTGAAAGAGACGGTACCTTTCACAATCAGATCTGCACTTCTGATTCCCATATTATCCACCTCAAATGAGGTTCTCTTCTCCCTTTTATATCTCATGTTTGAGGGAGTCACAAATTTTTATTTCATGCCTTTGACCATTCATTAACTTAATTAAAATTTAATTATATCTTTTATTTTTGTTTTATTATTATCATTTATCATTAAAATGTATTTCAAACTGGGGACATTGCATTTGACTTTTGTATGTAACTTTTAATTTACTTTTAGTAAAGCCACCATTCATTATTTTGGTAATTGTTTTGTTTTGTTTTTAGGTCTTGTTCTTTCTCTTTTTTCTTCTCTAAGTTTATTTGGTACAAAGATTTTTGTGGTCTCATCTAATGGTGTCTATTATGGTGAAGGGGTAGCTTCAAAATGAATTGTCTTATCTTTTGTTTGCTTCATTTTCTTCCCTTTCTTTTCATATTATGTTGTTTATTTTTGTGGTTGCTCTTTAACCACTTGCCTTGTTGCCTTTTCTCCCATTTGCTCTTTCTATAGTGGGTTACTCCCACTAGTCAACCCTAGGTGTTTAAATCCTCAGATAAGGATCCATAATTTTCTTCCTTTCTTGATTAACTTGTTTGTTGTGGTATTTGTTCAATGATTTTCTGATCGCTTCACTCATTGTGAGGTATTTACCAATGTCTCTTTTTTTTCTTCTCAAATTTCCTTCTTAATCCATTCAATGATTTTCCGATTGCTTCATTCCTTGTGAGGTGCCACCCATGTCTCTTTTTTACCAAATTTTCTTCTCACTTGTTCTGCTAGCATGGTTATTATATCTCTAATTTTTCTTAGTATTTTTGTATTTAGATCTGGCTCCCAAAATTTGAAAGCCCTACAAAAATTACTTTTAATGATGTCCCAATATCCATTGTCTTTATAGCTCTTGCAATAAGGGCTTAGGTCCAATAAAATAGTTGCATTATTAGTCTTTCATCTATTTCTCCTAGTTTATCTAAGACCTTTTCACAACTATTGATATGATATTGTGAAATTTAAATTCTGTCATATTTTATATCTCACTGGTATCTCCTTCAAAGTATTTATTCTTAATTAGAATCTTTAAGGCTTTCTAGGTTAATATTTTTGGTTTATGAGTATTCCACCATCTTGTGGCGCTCAGTTCTTTTGTATCATCTAAGGATTTCATTCTAAAATCTTTGTTCACAATTGATTTCTCCATGATTTGAAGACAATTCAACAAATTTTCTACTCTTGATTAATGTGGTAACTTTGTGAAATTCCTCACTGAATATGGCACAATCTCTTGATTTGTGGTGGAATTGTTTTCTTTTTGGTATTTGTTTGTATGCTTTTAGACTCTTTTTTTACCATAAAAACTTTCCTTGCTCCAATTATCTTTATTTTATGCTTTTCTAGTTCATCTCACTCCCAAGCTCCTACCACATCTTTTGTGTCAGCTGAGGAGCCCCCACTTTCTATAACATTTCTCTTTGTGAATTAGGTTCTACATTGAACTCTTGTCCAAGTATTCTTCTAGATGTATACAATGTCTTATTCCTTTTAGCATCCATCTTCTTCTTCATCCATGGTGTGTATTTCTACGTACAATTCATTCATACCTTCATTGAAAGACATGTATCACCTTCCCATTTGTTTCTTGTACGAGTTGTTGTCTTTCTACATAAAATATTGTACCATTTCTTGGAAACCATCATATATCCAATATAATATTAAATATATCTTGAGTCCCTTGATACATTTCTATGACTTCAACATTCACTTTTGTTTTCTTTCTTTTTTTTTCTATGAAATCTACTTGCACATCTCTTTATGTTCCTTTAAGGCATTTGGGACTTCCATTGGCCGGAGCAATGTCATAGGGTGTTTTGTGAAGTTTTGGCAACTTGGATGCCTCCCATGCTTGCTTTGGCATAATATTTGTGTGAGCTCCTAAGTCTAGTGAAGCTTTCTTTAGTATTATTCCAACTAATTTTACATCTAATAGGATTGGTTGTTTCTTCCATTTTTTGTATTTTGGTTAGAGTCTTGACTTCAGGTCTTCTTTGTTCTAGGCTTCTTTAATTCCAATGTTTTGAGAATTGTTTGAGTTTTTCTAATTGATGAATTCTATTTCGTTTTATGCTTCTTGTTTTGAGAAATAACCCTTGTTTTCCAAGGAAACTCGGAGACATGTCCTTGGCCTTTTTAGGTGCATCCCCATTTTTGTGATGTTCTGAGGATGACAGGACACCTAGGGGGCATCCTCAGGCTATCCCAAAAAATCGCAAAATGACAGGAAACGTCTTTGAAACAGGGGGACACGATAGAAGACTGAAGGGGACGGGCAGCTGACCCCTTCGAAAACTCACATTTTTAAAATTAAAGAACACTCAAATTAGAAAAACCATTTTAATGCTCTTTCTTTGTGAACTCTCAATTGAATATGCCAATGATTCATTTATTATCTTGATATCATCTCTATATATGCTGGGTTTGAACACTCTATGATATTCTCTATCTATGTACTTAACTTGCTCGGTAAACAATGTTCATTCTCTGTTTTTGCTTCTCTGCAAGTTCTGGTCCATTTCCTGCTCTGTGTTTTCAGTTTCTCTTTAATGCATATCTACTCTCATATCATAGCAGTATTCTTTTCTATATTTATATAGTAACTTATTTTTCCTATTTCAATCAACACTATCATTATGCCTATCTGGATCCTCGTTTCAGACTACTTGAGTATAAAAATTTGTCATATTGGCATGGCACAAAAATTGAACTCACTACAAAGCATTTCTAGTTTTTCACATCATTTGGAAATGTTATCCTTTGTCAGCATATTCAATGTATCGTATATACTATACAATTGCAACTTCTCTCACATATTACCAAGTTATTTCTGCCCAAGCTTTTGCAACAGGAGTTACAGCTGCTCTCAAATGTTTTCATGCTTCAATCTCACCTTTGAGGCCTACTTAGAGCCCTTAAATAAGAGTTGATTCTATGAATTAAAGCAATGTTTTTCTGCCTGTTGGGCATTCCCTTAAACTCAATGTTGTACAAATTCCTTTTGGGAAGAACACCCCTTACAATAACTCTATATTGATTTGAATGCATTTTTTGGTGTAACCGACTCAAACTTAGATGTTGGTAAGAAGCAAACCCATGTCCCACTTACATTAGCAATTATTACACAAATGAATATTTTGGGCTGTTGTATCAGAGACACACTATAACATGTACCTTGTGATTTTAATAGAAATCAATGTGCATTACTCAATAAGGTAACTGGTCCATGTTTAACACCCTGAATTTGCATTTGACTCTCATTAACTCTCAATTTAACACAATTATTGTGTTTGAGGTTCTATAATGTATATTTGAGTACTTTATTAATTTCATCATATGAATTTTCCCTATTTTTTTATATTATCATCCCTTGCCGTCTCAAAAAATGGCTTGAAAAAACAAGGACCTTCAAATGTGTCCCCTGTCCAAAAACTTGGGGTAACATAGTTGTTTTCTTCTTGTTTATGTATCTTGCAAACAATTGTTTGGATTTCATGACTATTAGATCATGTTGTCTATCATTTGGAATTTTGGATATTTTTCTTTTTATCATTTTCCCTAAACCCGTTTGGAATTTATTTCTTTATGCTTGTACCCATAGATTGAAATCTTGGTAAGTACTCAATGAGTCACCAAGTGCTCATGACTTTTTTCACTCTTGAGCATTTGCAAGATACACTTACAAAAATTTGCATCAACTTTGTTCTTCTTTCAAGTGCTATAAAGTTCTAAACAATGTTTTATGATTTAGGTTCAATTAGAACTTGCCGAAAACTCGATGAGTTAGAGGACTTGACTTGCCATGCCAACAATGTGTCAAACATGCAAAAAAAAATGTGGGCTGAACATTACAAACTTTGTTTTTTTGACTTTATAAGCATTGGTTTTTGCCCTCTAAACAATAATAAAAATGGTGTGTCATGAAGGTCTATGCGGTTTTGATGGTCTTCATTTGGGCTTGGTGGTAGGGATTCCACCTCTAGATTGTGCCCTATATCGGAAGTCGCAACAAGGAATGTGTTAGGGGTACTAGCCCTAGACCTTGCCCTATATTGCATCAAGAAACAGTCTAGGGTCATTGCCTCCAAACCCCATGAGGGATTTTGCCCCTTGATCTCATTGGGGCAACTGACCCTTGACCTCCACCAAACTCATTTGATACATTTTGTAGTTGTATTAGTATAAAATTTATGTTTTTTTTTAAATTAAGTGTTTATTAAGCTGTCAACATTTGTTGAGTTTTTGCTGAGTACTTTTTAAGTAATAAATTTTTGGCTTGCCAAGTACTCTTGAAGTCTGAATATGTGAAGTATGCTTGTATCTATCTTTTCTTGGGTGGTTACTACAGCCTTGATGTAGGGCTTTAATCTTGATATAGATCACTCAATTCATTATTTTTCTGTTAAAGGTTCTTTCAATTTTTCGACTACACTTTTGAAATGTTTGTCATTCTCCACTTATTCATGTGTTCCTTGCGTCATCTCCCTCATTTTGCATACATTTTCAGTTGGTTTGTCCAAAGAATGAAGATTTATTAAAAATAGTGCATCTCAGATCTTCCTTTTTTTGTGTTTAGGATATTCTTTTATATACCATATAAGTACTTCAATCCTTGCGGATTTCTACAAATTCGTTTCGTTTAGTCTGGTCATCATCAATGCCAGTTTTACTCCAATGAGATTCCAAGATAAATAGATGTTCGCAAGCATTCTCAGTGTCTTTTCCAAACAAAAGAAGCTTAGTCTTGTTTGCAACTATTTTTGTAGGAGTTGAAGGTACTTCTGATTAACCTTTTGTGATTTAGGGCTTATCCTTCATCTTGATTTATTTTTTGTTCTTGCTTCTCCTTTTGTCTTTTCTTTAGGTTTTTTCTGCTTGATTCCACTCTTTTGCCACTTCACTAATCTCTTTTGTTTGCCTTTATCTCCAAGCAAACTGAATCGAAGAACTTGCTACCCAATATCTCTGTGAAATCCCTTACACCCTGCTCCCATATCCTCTAGCCTATGCAAGGATTCGCTACTTATGTCTTCTTTAGAGACTTTTCTTGGCTTATAAGGCATGGGGAAGAACTCTCGGTTTTCTCCCAACAATTATAAGGTTTCCATAGAAAATTCAAATTTTTATTGATGTTTTTTATCATCTTATTATCTCATTCATCATTTTTACTGGGTGTTCATTTAAAAAAAATTTCACGTCTTTGTATCCCATTGCACTTGCTTTGGTATTCCGATGGTCATTGGAGAGGTTTAGTGTGCTCTATCTAGAGATTGGGGTTACCAAATCCTCTATAACTCATCGTTTATTGTGACCGTAGATTGGAACCAGTTAGAATCTTAATTGGTGAACGACTCTTATGTTCTCCCTTGTACAAGTGGAGCATAACTGCTTCTAAGTCTCTCCTTTTCCACATCATTTGTAGTGCTTTTCATCCAAGATTGTAAGTCATCGATGCCTTGTATTATTTAGACAGTTTAATCATTTTGGTTAAATTTCCTTTTTTGCTTCATATTAGGGTTATGGACCATTCTAATTCTTCAATATTAGCGAGTATTGTATCCATTGAACATCCTCCTACATCTGTTCTAGGGTTTCCCTTAGTTGCAACCCTCTTGGCATGCTCTCTAGATACCCCTCACACCACCTCTATCATTTTCTAGCACCTTTTTCTCTCTTTACTTGGTCTGTTTATCCCTTCATCTCTACTCTTATGCATGATCATCTGCTGGGTTTCTTCCAATCCCGTCTCAAATTTAGAAACAAGTCGTTCATTTTCTTGCTATCTCCCTTTGCTATTAAATTTTAATTGATTTTTTGTTCATCCTTAATTCTGTTTTGTTCATTCCAAGTGTCACACCAATTTTCTCTCAATGGTCATGTCCTTTTGGATCTGCCGCCATTCCATAATTGCCCCCTAGGTGCCTAAGCCCTCACCAAGAGTTGGCACCTAGTATGTGCTACCCCACTAATCACTACCATAACTGCCATTAATACTCCTTTCTCTAGTAGCTTTCTTCACTACAAACTTCTCTCATTGGTTCTGCAGTTTTTTCGCTATGCACCTACAGATTGGGATCTTGGCAACAAAACCGATGTTAATGATAAAGACATGCTCAAGGTCTAGATTAATTATGTTAAAGCTAACCCCAGGGGGTGATGCAATAAGAAGGAAACCAGAATAGTTGCAATAGATAAACATATCATAAGGTTGCTCCATCCATATATTCATATCACATATCCCTTCTACAATGTACACATCATACCATAAGCATAGATATATACATCGCATATGCTTGGGAGATATTTCTATACTATACAACATTCATTTACATATATTCTCTTTTCATCTATCTTGCTCACACTCCTTGTGGTATATCTGTATGATAATATAGCTTCTAGAGATGTAAAGAGATGCCCCTTTGTATACCTTTGTGTCTCATCATCCCTCAAGAGGTATCATACAACATTGGATGTTGTCTCAATGTCCTCCTTGAGTTTTGTGGTGACTATGGCTTGTTTTATTATGCTTCCGGTTCTTTGTCTGTCTAACACATTTGTTAATCAATCTTTTAGAATGCAGTATACACAAAATTGTTAGATTTAAGCATGGAACAAACACCAGATGTCGCAAAACAGACAAACAATATGGATAACACAGATCATCATAGATTATTAAAAGTAGCATTAGGAGTATGACATAAATATAAACGATAGCTTAAAAATGAAAGCATCAGCAATGGATGATAGCATTGATAACCCAAGGGTCACGGATAACTCCTTGCTTGAGCATTCGAGATGGGCACACTACGAATTGAAACTATCTAGAGAAGAATATAGTGTACATGGAATTTTCACATTTAATCAGATTAATAAGAAGAGTTTATGGAACATATTGTGGATGTTTTGCTAACATCAAGATATGTCTTGCAATAATCTTGAGTTCTTAAGTGTAGAAGTATTGGCTCATCCAACTCACCCTTTAGGCCATCTGGACATTCTTGGCAGCAACCACCAACTCTAGTCACTAACTGAACAAAACCATGCCACTCATATTAGGGATACACATGGTAACTTGGGTTATATAACAGATTGTATTTGGGAACAATTATAAACACAGGAAGGTAACAGTTAAGTAGTGTTTTAGGGGTCCTATATAATTTTTTTGTAATAATCATTTGCACTCAAGTAGAATTCTATGGTGACTCAGAATTGTCTATTTCACTTTTCTGACTATAATTTATTGATCGTGTAGGTCAGGGATTATATACATGTCATGGACTTGTCAGATGGTCACATTGCTGCCCTCCGCAAGCTATTTGAGACTAAAGATATAGGTATTATTTCCTCTCTATATGTTTCTTTAAGTCAACGATATTGGCTGGCATTTTTCCTAGTTCGTTGTTCATTCAATGGTTATTTCAAGTTTCCATACAGCATGCACGTTTGTGTCTTGAATATGCAAATTTTCTCTTAAAGTGACGTCTATAATAAAATGAAATAATGAGACGAGGGTTATCTGTTCTTGGGAGAATTGTGAGAACTTTTGATTTTGTCATGGTATAATCTGTTTGTCACACTTAAACTGCCTTCTAAATTCTATACATTATGTCATTTATAGGTTGTGACTTATGTCACTATAAAAAATAGATATTATGCTAGATTAGTGGTTTTCAAGTTCCTTGTTTTTTCCAACAAAGGTGCCTGGTTTTGTAATTTTTGCATATAATTGTAGTTGTTTAGTTGATAATTGAATTTGAAGTTGCAATGAAAATATCTACTTAATCTTTGCTTGGTAGGATTTGTCAGTATTAGTAATTACACAAGTATTGTTACAACCAACAACTCTATTACCGAGTGAAATGAAAGACTAGAGAATTACAAGCATTGTAATTACGTCGAGTTTACACCATTGTAAACTATATTTTGAGAGCTTTCGAACAAAATATAACAAGTTTATGTTGCAGTTGATTAACATTATGAACCTAGCACAGCACATGGTGCAGCTACACATTAAACTGAGAACCAAGAAGTCCAATTATAACGAATAAGTAATGGTAATTACTTGCACGATATACACATTGATAGGACCTGCAAAATTGCTGCTGTCGAGCAAAAATATGACATGTCTTTTCTTTTTCAGTTGTGTTTTAGTTTAGGTTGATAGTTAAGCCTATACTGTAAGCTTATAAATATAAATATAAATTCAAATGAGTACGAAGGCTGTGTTGAAAAAAGCTTACAGTTTATTCCAAAAGCATACCAACCATTTTCACGGAATGCGGAAAAATCATGTCTAAACAAAAGCTGTGTTGAAAATGGAAGAAAATTTTATTCAAGAAGATAACTTTTATCATATTTTTATTTTAATGTGCCTGATGTTTTACCTACAAACAATTATGGTGCTCTGTTTATGACTGGAAATGTCCATGTAGCTGTTACTAAGGCAATAACATTCATCATTTATGAAGGTTGTGAAGTCTATAATTTGGGAACTGGACAAGGCACATCTGTTCTTGAAATGGTGGCTGCATTTGAGAAGGCATCGGGAAAGGTAAGAGGACTGGATTATTAATCATTCTATGTCGTACAATATATAATTTTATTTGTAGAACTGATCCTGTATAAATCTGTTTTTGATTCTTAGAAAATTCCCCTGAAGCTTGCCGATCGCCGGCCTGGGGATCCTGAAACAGTGTATGCATCTACAGAGAAGGCTGAGCAGGAATTAAACTGGAAGTATGTATCTGACTATTTTATTTATTTTCTTAGAATTTTACATGCATAAGAAGTGAACCTTGAGATGGGTGGTATTGCAGAGCACAGTATGGAATAGAGGAGATGTGTCGTGACCAATGGAATTGGGCAAGAAAAAACCCTTGGGGCTATGGATCACCTGAGACTGATTGAAATTTGAATTTAATTTGCAAGGTACTTTTTATACAAAATAGACCAGAATGCTGATCAAAGGATGTTGACAGTGGCTGAAGGGATTTGATTATACTTGTATCCATAATCTCTCTGAGAACATTTTTTATTTTTATCGACTGACAACAAAGTATAGGTTGCAATTAGGGATGGTGGAAATATTTATAATTCCAGCATGGGATTGCGTAAACATCACTAGTGGCTGTTGGACAGAATAGCTCACAGGTTCTCTGAAGTGAATAACTGCAGTAAATAGCTGTAAACCCTGGATGGTTTATGGCTATAGATGCAAATTTCTACCATCAACTGTGATATATGGTTAATAATTTGGGAGGAAGATTTAGCTAGTCATGATAGTGAAAAGGAAGTATGGCAATTTGTGTCATTGCCTTTGATATTTATTGGAATGGCACATTTGTTGTTTAAAATATGATCTTATCCATCTTTTGGATGGCAGACAGAAAAGCATGCCACAGTGTATTAACGTGGTCTAACAAATTCAATTATAATTTAAGTATTAGTGCAGCTCTAATATGTTTAACTCATTGTGTTTCTCGTTTCCATGACTTTATATTATCGTTTTCAATCAAAACAGTTTTGTATTTCTACTAGAAAACATGTTTGAATGCATGTTCGAAGCAAAAGTTTATGATAAAATAGATAAGTTGGAAGATGTATGATCGTACAGAATCTTATGTACCAAATCATGAGTAGTTGCAAAGAATTGCGCCTTCAAATGGTTTTTGCACCTTTTAACGATCACTGCAAACGGTAAAAATTCAGCACAAATAGGGAGGCCGAGATTTATCTACCATTAATTTTCAGGCTTCAATTCAATTGCAATTTTACTGTAACCTGCCAGAGGCTGGGGAAAGTACATGTATCTGCATTATTATTTTGTCGTCCTTGTTGTGTTTGTGTGTAACATCCCCAGATCGGTGTCAATTGAGGTGTGGTTTGCTAGGGCATTCTATGCACCAAAAATGCCTTATTAATTCTAAAAGCATCAAGGTGTAAGTCTCTAGGCAGTTGTGTTATAGGTCTTTAGTTCTTCTTCATATGTAAATTTTAACACTTAAATCATCAGAGAAACATGGGGAGTGCACCTGAGCATGCTTATTGAAACTTGAACCCACATCATCATCACAGTAACTTCTCTACCTTACCACTAGACTAGGACTGCTGGATCTTTTTTCTCATTACAATTTGTATAAGAAAAGTTTATCCAGAATGGCATCCAGGACTGCTGAATCTCTTCTCATTATAATTCTTACATGAAATTTTTATTCAGAATGGCATCCACCCATGATTTGGCAACTAGAAACGCTGTGTTGTTTTGTTAGGGATAAACCCTATACCAACATTAAAACATCTTAGCTGTGCATATCACCATGCGGCATGTTATAGCTCCTTTCTCCTTGCCTGAGTTTTCCGTACCATGTTTTCACACATAGATGGACAGAATATTGGATGCATTTCTTAGCCCCGCATTTTCTTTCTGATAAAAGTTAGTGTAAAATGGTAAACGATGAAGCCCTAACACTTACCTGGTCGCTGGTGGAGTTGAACATGTGCTGTCATTTATTATTTTAGGTTCTCAACGGACCGATGCGTGATTTCATTGCGGTGGAATGGTGGATAGTTCACAATGGTTTTGACCGAAATTGAACCCTGTAATTTTTGGGTCTAGTTTGGTTGGATGCGAATTAATCGTCTGGTATAAAAGACATCAGCTGACAACCATACAATTTACTTGATATATAAACCTCAATTGATTATTAGGTATTAGAAATAAGTATACGATAATTGAAAAGGCTTACCTGAGAAAAAAAACGGGCAATCAATCCTCTCTACAAATGTGATTTGAAGAGACAATGTGTAACATGCATTCTCTATGTTAGCTTTAAATAACAACTTTTCAACAAAATTGAAATAAACTTGCAACAACTTTCATTCTTTTTAAAATGCAACGGTGAAACTGAAATCATAAACTTTATTTTTCTGAAACAGAGAATTTAAAACTAAAAAGATGTAATCTAGTGCATATGAAAAACTTCTTCAAATTAATAATTCAAATAAAGGAAGTGTTGATGTGTTTTTTATGCACAAGCGAACACAATATAAAATACCAAGGTATCTTATCCTCTCTTAAACAAAGTTTTTCCGAATGTTGAAGATTTCGTTTAAGGATCAATCGAGGCAACTCCAAGGTTATGGTATGTAGGGTTTCTACGTGTGGATAAGCTCTTGTGGTATGATGTGATTATGCTGTAATCACAAAGAGACTTACGTTTGATTGCCTGAGCGTTTGAATTTGCTAGAACTCAAGTCCTATCTACTCACCAGGAAATAAAGAAATAGCAAAAGCATAGGGTTTAGAAAATCTATTCTAGGACTTAGAATGTAAGAAGATAGATGAACGATCCTCTAAGGGATGCTTCAAATATGTTCAAATCGTTACATCATCTGACACTGATCACCATTCAAGTTAATGCATGAACAATAGACGCGTAACGACTTGAGATTAAGCTCATTCAATGCCAGTTGACCACGCAGGGCGTCCTTACAATCAACAAGAGGCTAGTGGTTTGGACTAGGCGGATTCCACGCGAGCATTCAGTAACTTCCTTCATTCAATCTAATTATCTATTATTTAAAATGAAGATTCAACAAGAGATCATGCATATTGCAAAGAAAAGACACACTACACCATAACTTCAATGAAAATGGAGTTCATTTACAATTTAGGCAACAATTTCTTGCCTTCTCCTCCTAATCTACTCTAATTGCTATTCTATTCACTATTCAAGCTACTAACTCTTAGCTATTAACCCCTACAAATAAAGAGCCAAAGCTTTATATAGGGAGCTCTTCACATTTCAATGGCTCTAATTGATTTACAATCAATGGCTAGGATTACAAGATGAAAACCCTAATTAGGGTTTGTTACAACAAACTCTCTTAGCCAATGAGAAAATTACATTTCATGAGTGTGGACCAATAGGAAACCGGGGTAGGTGCCTCGAAGTTTGTGCCATCACTGGTGAGTCAAATACATTGAATCTAGACATGTTGATGTGGACCTATATGACTGGAGGAACAGTGACTGGGATGGCACCTTGTCTTGCGTTTGTGCTTGGTCAGGGAACTTTGTATCTCTTGATATTCGATGATAAGCTTAATTTTGATTAACTCTTCTGAAACTATCTTCTTCTTCAAAGTACCCTTGCACTGACCTTGGTTGATCTTCCTTCGTCCTTGATGTACTTGATGGATGACGTATCCTTCCTTGGCTCTCTTGTGTTTGACGAAGCCTCTTCACGGTCAAGTCACTCCTCTGGTAGCTCACTTCGCCTTGAAGTGTTTGTAAGATCTTTCTTTTGACATCTTGTGGTTTCTCCATGTGGTGAAATGAGGTTCGTGAGGATGGTCAACCCCATTGCTTGTTCCTCAAACATTTGAAGTCCTTCAACTTAGTATCACCTTGAGGCCTCTCTCACGCATTTGAAGTGTCCTTGATGATGATGAAACTTGAAGAGGTCGCCCTTGTCCTGGCTTGATCTTCCTTCATCTTGATTTTGTTGATCTGCAAAACAAACAAAAATGGTGTCAAGCACTTATGATATATTCATCCTAACATGGTATTTCTCACTTAAAACCATTAACAAGAAAGCATTAGGATCAAATTTCTCTGGACCCTCTGGAAGGATAGGACCTATAATGAAATTCACTCTGGACCCTCTGGAAGGATAGGACCTATAATGAAATTCACTCTGGACCCTCTGCAAGGGTCATGAGCGATTATTGACAAAGTTGCTCAATTTTTTTTATATTCACTATCGTGGAATCTGGAGGTGTCCTCACCGAAGCAAGACTAATCCCCCAGTGTGTACAACCCACTCACAAGGTAGCAACACACACAGAGTTAACACAGCCGGGGACTCGAACTCAAGACCATGGGGAGCATACCCACGCCTTAAGTTGCTCAATTTACCTCACATAGACTTCATTTTCAACCTTACCTTACCAAGATTAAATCAATTGCCTCCAAAATTGCTTAGGAATAGGTTTTGCTCAAGGGCCTAGGCAAAACATTAGACCCCCTAGGAATTTCGCTCTGGACCCTCTAGAAGGGTCAAGAGCGAAATTGACATTTTGCTTGATTTTCCTTCATAAAAATCCATTTCTCATCCTTTTCTCATCAAAAACAAGTTTTTTGCCCTAAAAAATGCTTAGGAATAGGTTAGTTCAAACGCTTAGGCAAGGTACAAGACTTCCTAAAGAATGGACCCTTTGGAAGGGTCAAGAGCTTAGGTGAATTTCGCTTTGGACCCTTTGCAAGGGTCAGGAGCGACATTTGTCTTTTAGCCTCAAATTCATCATCTCTTTGTCTCAAATCACTTCTCAAGGTAAGTATACATCAATCTTTTCTCAACCATGCCTTAGGAACCAAGATTTTGACCCCAAACAAGGAGCAAATAGAGGTTTTAGGAAATTTCGCTCCTGACCCTTTGGAAGGGTCAGGAGCGAAATTTGTCTTTTGACACCATTCATCTTCCATTCATCATCAATTTGCCTTGAACTTAACTTATCGAACCTCCTCCTATCATGATCAAGTCAATTCGTCATCAATTTAGCTTAAAACAAGGTTCTTTTAGTGCATTAGGCAAAATAGAGAGTCTTTCTAGGAATTTCGCTCTGGACCCTTTGAAAGGGTCAAGAGCGAAATAGCTATTTGCACTCAAACTCTAATACTTTGCTCAACCTTGCTCTTAGTCTTAGCTTTTAGGTCCTCCCCCCATCTCAATCAAGTCCATTTTCCCTCAAAATGACGTCCACTCAATGCTTTTGGTGACAAATTAGGCCCTTCTAAGGATTTCGCTCTGGACCCTTTGGGAGGGTCAGGAGCTTAGATAAAATTTCGCCCTGGACCCTTTGAGAGGGTCAGGAGCGAAATTTGGTAGATAGGGATTAGGCATTGATAAAGTTTCCTCTTAGCTTGCTTGTTTAGCTTCAAACCATCTTAGGAAAATACCTTGAGGGCAATTTGCTTTAAAATTGGGAGGAAAATACATGTTTTTGAGAAATTCGCTCTGGACCCTTTGGAAGGGTCAGGAGCGAATTTGTTCCTCTAGACCCAATTCTTCCTTCTTTTCGCTCATCTTGCTTTAGATTTGTCCTTTTGAATCCTTTTCTTGCCATGCATGACCACCATTCAATGCTTCTAGTGAGGAATTAGGTCATTTGGGGAATTTGGCTTTAGACCCTTTAGAAGGGTCAGGAGTGAAATTTGCACTCTTGGTCAACTTCCTAACTCATTCAAGGTCCAAGGGAATTCTTTTGGGTCCCAAATCACTTTAAATCATTAATCTTGCCTTAATCACACCATAGGAACAAAGGGTTCGACCCAAACAAGGATCAAATAGGTGTTTTAAGAAAATTTGCTCCTATCCCTTTGGAAGGGTCAGGAGCGAATTTGGTGTTTTTTCCCAAATTCTCCATTTCTTCATGTTCCAAGTGTATTTATCTTCTTCAAAGACGCCATGGGAGCAAGGTTTGTGATGGAAATTTGGACCAGGAAGGGAGATACAAGGAAATTCGTTCTGGACCCTTTGGAAGGGTCAGGAGTGGAATTTTTCCTTAAGCTCAAATTCCAAATTCAACTCTCAAGTTTTCATGCTCAATCTTCATGTTCTTTTCTCCTCGAAGGGTAAAATTGGTATCAAACAAGGCTCTAGACATAATGCAAAGACTCCCTTGCATAACCCCAAGACTAGAGCAAGACCTGACCTAGAGAAGGCTTTCAAAGAGACCCTGACCTGGACCGCTTACTGACCCATTTCAATTCAAGCAGACCCTGCGATCCTAATGATCTCTCTGGCAACTCTCCAAAGCAAAGATTAATAACCAAGAACCTAAAGGACTAAGCTAGGAAGATTAACCCTAGAAAGCAAAAGGCAGGGGTCCCCATTTGCAATGTAGTGATGTGTGAATACGTCACAACATGAAGTAAGAAGGGTTTAGAGTTTACAATTTTCTTGAAACACATTATGATCTTAAAGTATCTTTTCCATTGTTTTGGAAGAGGAAAAGTATCATCAGGGTGCTTTTCCGTCCAACCATAGACTGACTAGGTCCTCGTGTCGTTTCCAAATGGAAATGCTTGACCCTTTGCAAGAAGGTAATGAGAAGTTGAACTCATGTCATTTGAGACTGGTGTTTAACCTTATTCATTCCCTAGTTAGTCACACATCATAGGCTACTCCTATCTAGTATGACTTTTGACCGGTTTGTAAATTTGGATTAAAGAATTGACTGATGCATACAACAAGTGGCATCACTTTAGCCAAAGGTTTAAAAGTAATTGCAATCACGCTAATGCATGAGGTCAATGTTCAAGACCCTACTTGGCTACAACTTGAACTTTTAGAACATAGGTTATTTTCTAAGAAACTTAATTAATGGATGATCAATTGTCTTTCAATTTGGTATCCAATTACAATACACATAATTCGAGTATAGGCACCATTTCTCTACCGAGTATTATAGCTTATTTAGATTTGAAATATTCAGTCATACTCATTTAAGCATAACTTTTCTCCCTCCGGGTTCATTACTCCATGGTCTTACTCTGAAATTATTACCTTAGTATGGAAAAAATAAAATAGGCAACACGGTTGCTAGCTCTCATGTTCGTACTAAGTTTTTGTATTCAACATGCATTATTTGAATATGTTGTCATTGTACTATCCAAGTGAAAATGAATGTTTTTATATATACCAATCTACATTTGAGGATCACTATAGAGCTACTCGTTGTCTAACCTTCTTCATGCTAAGGTTAAATTAGCATTTACCTCCGAGAGGGTTGTTCTCTAGTTTTATTTTGGCTCGGTTTAACAGAGTTGAGGAAAACTTCTCATTAATGTATTTTAAAAACAAAATAAAATCAAGAGATATCATTAATGAATTGTGTCTCATAGCACTTTTGTACAAATAATATAACCTAGCCACATTGTACGAATTATACTTAAATTCTGAGTTTTGTTTATGCTTTAAGCAAACTACCTAAATATTCCTCTTGGTTACAATTTTGCAATTCGTATGAGCCCAACTAATAGGGTTAGTTCCGGTTTTACTTCTTTATTCAGTTGTGAGAAGCTACGACTAACATTTTATAAGCATTGCATTACTCTTTCACATTTACTAAGTTTCTTATGAAAAAATCAGCTCATTAAGATGCATATACTTGATTCAAACAACGCAAGGTTTCTTTACTTTCATAATTAAAAGCAGGGAAAAGAATAAAACAGAGCCTTTTCAAGTTTATATGACACATGACCTGGTTCAACAGAGCAAGGTTTGGCTGGTTGTAGCTTTCTTTCTAGCAAGACAACTTCCCCAATTTCCTTCCTAGTCACCACAAATTTATTTCACATGAATTTGACAAGCATGCCAAGAATTTCGCCTAGCCACTATGTCATTACCCATTCAAACATGGGTAATGCCTTAATAAAAGTAATAATCTTATTCATAAACAAGGCACCCGCAAAAGTGGTCCATATTTAAGCCATACCAAAATTTGGTAAATAGAAGTTTAAAATAAACTTTAGTTTGCAAGAGTATTATTATATATTTATATCTTTATACTACATGTATACAAGTCTATACAAGCATGTATACGTATGTATTTATCAATGTCTTGAATACATACATATATGTAGGTATATGTGTATCATTATATATATACATGTGCACAAATTGCAGTTTTTATTTTAATAATAGTAAACAATTAGCTTCAAGATGTTCCATAATTATAGGAAACATATAAAGTACAAGTTAGGATCTCAAAAATGGTTTGGTGGAAAGAAGAGAATACCAACTCCAAAACTAAGAGGGTAACAACCCTAATCATCTACACTGATCAAATAGGGTTACGTGGCTCACACTGGCTAACAGTAACGAGGTTAACATAATTTAACATGTCTCAACTTATAGATAGGGTTATAGATGACATTGAGTCCTCCTTTCGTTATCTCCCGACCTGATGATACTTCCCCTCCCTTCTCGGAGGACGACGATCTCCTGCACACTCTAGGTCAAATTCAAGTAGTTAGTTTGAAATCTTGATGTATCTCTGTCATTTCATTTATTGATAACAAAAACAAACATCTCATATTTCATCGTGATTAATACTAAATCATCAACATATATGTTGCAAATCATCATTCCATTATACTAAGCACTAATATCAATGCATAGAATAACATCAAAATATCTAGGGTACAAGTGGGATGTAACACAATGAATCCTTGCGATTTGATTTTTGAAATATGCTAACAAGAAAGCCACTAAAGATACTTCCTAATAATGAGAAATTGGGTATAAAATTCTATGATTAATAATAAAACTTCATTTCTAAATTTATTATTTGCAATAAAAAACAAGAGACGCAATGCGTCAAGTTCCTCCAATATTTTGGTTAGTTTAGAGTAGATAAAAGTAGAGATGGAGAGATGAAGAGACAGAAAGTGAAATAGATAAAGAGATAGTGAGAGGTGGAGAGAGAGATAAAAATAAAGAGATAGAGATAAGGAGCTAGAGAGACAAATAGGAAGAGGTAGAGGGAGAGATAGAGGCAAAGAGAGATAGAGAGAAAAATATAAAGAGATAGAAACCAAAAAAAATGGATGTTAACTTCATTCTATAACATGTACAAGTAACTAATGGCACATAGCACAAACAAGTCAATCTTTTTCACTACCATGTTACTTAGGATGAAAACAGTCTCACAGTTTATAGATTGTAGTCACTAACAAAACAATCTCTAATGTTTGTACACAATCTCTATCCAAGATATTTGTTAATCTATATTTAAAACTTGCATCAAATGACTAGCTAAGATATTAATAGGCACAATCCCTCAGACAAATAATGAAAACTTTCAACAAAAATAGATAAAGAAAAGACTAGGATAGATATATTGAGTAGGACCATACACTTTTCAAGATTTCTATCAAACAAAACTATGCAGCAATGTAGGTGCAATTAAATAGTGCCAAGTTTCTATCAACTTTCAAGTTGCCCTTTTCTTTCAATATTACAATTAAAATGATTTTTGAAAAATTATTATTATTGTAGAAACCCAAAATTGTCCAGTCTTTATTTATTTAATTATCTAAGCCTAATTCTTCTATTAATTAAATAAATCTTTATTTATTTAATTAATTAATTTATCCTCTTCTAGCCTTATTTCTCATTTAAATAAATACATTTATTTATTTAAATTATCCTTTTCCTAAATTAAATAAATATCTTATTTATTTAATTGATCTCACTCCTTCTATTAATTAAATAAATCTTTATTTATTTAATTAATTCATTAACCTTTTCTACCCATGACACATGTCATTCATCTCTTAATTCATACACTACCTACCCCTTTCATTATTTTATTATTTCTTTTACCTACCCTCTAATCATAACCGACCTCCTTTTACATTTCTCAATCTTATCCCTCCATTTCATATAGTGTCTTCTATATAAGGAGATGCTTCCTTCATTATCAAACCCCCCGTTGACTACTTGACTACACTACGCTTTTGAACATAGGCGATCCTACTTGCAACCACATTCCGTTCTTTGTTAAGCTCTTGTGCACATAAAATCTGAGAGCAAATATATCAAACAAGATCAATGGAGATATGTAGAATGGAGATCCAAACCCTATTGGACATGTGATGGTATAATCTTTGTGATTTCATTTGATTTGCATTGTCTTAAGTAATCTTCATATGTTATGGTGGATCTTTGTTGTTGTTAGGCTAGGGTTTTGTGGTTGAATTCATTTAGCCTTTCAATATCGTTATTATTGTTATCCATTTTCACCATATACATTTTGGCACGCCCTGTGGGACATGTATTTTTGTTAGATATGGGTTTTTTTGCAGATTTTTCTAACCCTATATTGTTGTTTTGTAAAACAATTTGGAGAATAATCTTGTGATGCTAGGGTTTTGGACACAAAATCAAGATCTTGGAGAGATTTGATCATATCTCACAAACGGCTTGGAAATTTTGCACCAAATTGTTTTTATAGGTTGAAGAAAGTATCAGGAGATCTCAATCCAAAATTCAGAATTTTTGGAGCACATTTTCATTTTCTATGAATTTTTTATGATTTTTCATTAAAAATTAATTTTGAGAGCAAATGAGAGAATTTTTTGGATTTTCTTACATTTTTGGAAATCTCTCATAATTATACATAGGATCTATTCTTTGTGATTTTAATTTTGATGCAAAATATTTCCCTAAAAATTTGATCTTTAAAAATTAGGGTTTTTCCTTATTTTGATCAGATCTCACAAACGGCTTCGAATTTTGGCATAAATTTTTTTGTACACGTTAGGAAAAGTATCAGAAGGATTTAGTAAAAATTTCATATTTTTTGGATCACTTTTTCAATTTATATGAATTTTTTATGAGTTTTCATAAAAAATTAATTTTGAGAGCAAATTAGTGAATTTTTTAGATTTTCTTACATTTTTTGAAATATCTCATAATTATACATAGGATCTGTTCTTTGTGATTTTAAATTTGATGCAAAATAATTCCTCAAAAATTAGATCTTTGAAAATTAGGGTTTTGCATTATTTTACTCATATCTCACAAACTACTTGGATTTGTTGCAGAAATTTTTTTATGTAGGTTTGGAAGACCATCAGGACTCTCCAGTAAAAATTTTAGATTTTTTGGATCGATTTTTCATTTTATATGAATTTTTTATGATTTTTCATAAAAAATTATTTTTTGGAGCAAATTAGCAAATTTTTTGGATTTTTTTACATTTCTGGAAATCTCTTGAAATTTTACAGGTGATATTTTTTTTTATGATGAATCAGATCTTTTAATTGGTCAACAAAATGCATTGTTGAAGGCCCCTATTTCACAAAGTCTTTTGGATCTAAAATTTACCTAACTTGTGTGCTTGCAGAAAGGGGTGATTATTTCAAACAATCCAAACTACTAATAAATCTTTGTTGCAGGTCCTTGGCAAGGGTTTATGAATTTTTATTGTGTGCCTTATTTTCATAGACTAGCAAACACTTCAATTGGTGCATTAAAATTGAATCATTGTCTTTTGTGTGTTGAGCAATAGGCTCTTTTTGTTTAATCTTTAGAGGGTTTGTCTTCCCGTGTGGTCATTAGGACTACTAGTGAGAAGAGAACGACCCAAGTGGTAGCGAAGAAAACCCACCTCTTTCGAACCACTATAAACAACTGTATTCATGGTGAAAACTATGGATAACGTGTGTTGATTAGTTCATACCGACACTATGTCTCCCCATAAACCCATTCGATCAGTTGTAGGGCGTAACCCCTACCGGCTGGGAGCCTTTTGTATTTATAGAGCTGAAAGTGCCACATGTATGGCCACACGAGTGGATGCCCTTACTAGCACCTTTTTGTTTTAGAAGCCAAAATCCTTCTAGTTGTTGAGGCAGGAGGTCAGACCTCTAGTAGCGGCCCACACACATACGGTTCTTAGTAGAGATACAAGGTTCGCCACTGGGAGTTTTCATGGGGACTGATTCTTGGCTGACCCGAGAAGTGAGTGCCGAGGGTGGAGCCAGTGAGGTCAAGCATCTAAGTATCCACTCTGAAGAGCATAGCCTCGGGGGTAAAACCTCATGTGGGATCAACAACTATTGTCTTGGCCAGCCATAAGAATTGTGCTTGACTTATTTTAGACATTCAAAACATTCAAGACCAAATAGCAAAACATTGTGTCTTTTGTGTCTTCAAGTGTATGCAAAACATTTTTACATCAAACAACACACTTTTCTTGGAGTCATTTTGAGTCTAAACACTTGCAAACATTGAGTCCTCTTGTCACGAAAAACAGTCAAACATTCAGATTTGGTCACAACCAACAACTTCACAAATTGGAAAATTTTTATAGTCCAACAAACAAGAGCAATCAGTTTCGGAATTCTTGAGCTTCCTAGGTTGTTTCTCCAAGTTTTCATCTAGCATTCAACTTGTCTTTGGGTCTCACAAAGTCCATCATTGCTTTACATCTTGCATTAAATTTACATTTGTCTAAACTTGAGTCAAAAGGTCACTTGCTTGTCCTCATCATATTTTGTCAACACACTACATACAACAACATTTTGCTAAGTGGTCCCTCATCAAGGTCTATCACCTTTGGGTCTCATTTGGTCTTACTTAGAGTCAAGGTCAACTTACCTCATCAAGAGAAACTATCCTCTCTTTGGAAGTCACACCTACTCTACTACATACATACTTGGTCTTACACTTTGGACATTGCAAGTACACCTCAGATTCATTTACATTCCATCCAACTCTTGGTCTTCCATACTTTTTCCATTTTCATCTAGTCTCACACATCTCGGTCAATACCTAGTTCATGGTTGAAACCCGTCTTCAAAAATCTAGGAGAGAAACTAAAGAGGCTCAAGAGTCCGCAAACATGAGTTCTTATGAGTATGACAATGATATCTTTTTCAATTATGATCATACTACATTACCTGACATGGATGCCTATAGAAACATTCCAAATGTTGAGAACATGGACACTACAAACAACAATGATACACACAATGATGATATGGACAACTTTTCAGTACATTCAACAGATGTGGAAGAATCCATTATGGATCCCCGTTTCAATCGATTGGTTGAGAAAATAATGAGGAGGGATAGACAATACTTCTTACAAATGATGGCACAAAGTGAAGCCAAGATACCTCATGATTTTGACATGTCTCAAATAATGGAAAATCAACCTTTGCAACAACCTCACTCCAACATGGATCAAAGGAGGCCTAATAGTGGAGGCAATAGAAGACCACATCTTGTGCCTGAATCACCATCATCTTTGTTTCAAAAACCAGAGGTCCCACATACACATGGTCAAGCATATGATGCTCACCTTCGCAGACCATTATGGAAGTCTTATGCAGAGAAATATGCTCAATCACATATCAATGCTAAGGATCAACCACCAAAGCAATTGGATATTCAAAGGCATGCTCAAAATTTGGACATAAGGAAACCCCGTGTCAAATTTGGGGGCAACACATTAGATACGATAGTCTCATCTGAATGAACCAATTTTGTTGTCAACATGTACTCCTTTGTTGAGTTGCTTGGTTGCCTTTGCATCCGCAAACATAGCAACCTTTCTCGACCACAGAATTAGTATTTCTAATCTATCTAAAAAATTACCCAAAACTGATAACAACTCCATATATGTTTCGGAATATCTGTTTCAAACTCAAAAAACGGTCTAAAAAAGATTATTCCTATAGATAAACTAGCTAGCCATCATATAAACTGAGTCGATAAAACACACTATGCTGCCTCAACATCAAAGGTAAAGAAAACAAATCATAAACAAATAAAAGAGTAATAAAGGTTAGGAAATTCTTTCCATTCATCTCTTGAAGGGGAAAAATCCATAAGCCCAAAGCTAAGATCTAAGAGGCCTCAGTAGCTCCTCATATCGGTTATCTATGGCTATGACTATGTTTATTCCTTACTTGGTGCCACAAAGATCTCTGTCTGCCTCTAGACAAGGAGCAATAAACTCTTAGTCATAGATCTCCAAAAGTTACATAAGATACAAAACAAGCACAAAAGATAATTCTTTCCCAAACTAATTTCAGCTCAAAACAAAAAACTAAAACCCTACATTCGGTATGCATCTAAAGATATTAAACTATATGACCATTATCAACCATGCTGCTAATAGGAACAAAGCCATAATCTACTAATACAATCACAATAATATAATTAATCTGCACCTTATCATAAAGCTTGTCTTTAGACAGTAAATAAGCATAAATTGCATAATCGGATTATCAAAGAGTGAATCACAACTCTAAATCTAATTAGTATTACTCCTAAATAACAATGAAATAATGCAATATCAATTGAATTGAAATGAAACTAATTAAAGGCTCCCTCAATTGAAATAGCAAGGCTTCCATTGCTCTTCTCCATTGTTGTTGATGTAGGTGGCTCTCAGGTATTGCACTTGATTTCCTACATAAGATAAACAACAATATTGTGATTCTAGATTGAATTGAGAAAAGAGGTTGAATTTATAGATTTTCAACACAAAGGGGGTGAGAAATAGAACTCAAGTGTTGATTGACAGATATCTTATTTAGATTGATCAGTGAACTCAATTGATTGATTTGTTAACTCATTTGATTGAGTAGTCAACTGGACTCATTGAAGAATGAACTCCATTGATTGATCAATAGATTGAATAGATGGATTAGTTGACTGGGTTGATTAGAGAGATAAGTGGATTGATTTTGAGTTAAAAAGGATGATTGATGAGTTAACGGATTAGACAACTGATTTGACCAATCAGTTCTGATTTCAGCATGTGTTGTAGGAATTTGAAATTGAATTTGATTTTCATTTTCAATTTGGATTTGAATTTGGTCATTCGAATGCTGAAATGCACATGAAATTAATTGAAATTCAGATTTGGGGAAAATGTGAATTTGAAAATATGAAATTAGATGAAATGAAGTGAAATTGGAATTTGAGGAAATATGAAATGAAATTAGATGGAATTATAATTTGGGGAATTGGAAGAATAAGTTAATTAATTTAAATAATTAAATGAAATTATTTAAACTTAGGAAATAGAATTAATTAATAATAAAGATTATTTAATTAAGGAATAAATCATAATTAATTAAATAATTGATATTTAATTAATAATTGAGATAAGGTTAGTTGATTGAAACGATTTGAGAATAGAAATAGGATAATTAGAAGTGTTGAAGGGTGTTGATTACAGTTTAATCAAATAATTAAATAATTACTTAATTAAATAGATGAATAATTAGTGTAGAATTAATGAGAAATTTTTAGGTGTCTACATTTGCCCCTCTTTGAGAAAATGTCGAAATGATGTTGTTTCAAAGAAAAAGAAAAAAATGTCCCAGTATGCCTTGGTGACACTAGGGTATAATGCCCCCTCGGAAAAAGTGATCGGGAAAATGTGAAATGGAGACCGTTTTTTCAGAAATGTGGTAGATAGTGATTAGATGAAGTTTGAAATATTTTCAATCTCTTTTGCTATGTTTACAACTGCGTTGAAGCTGGAGGGGTCCACGGGCGTTTATGTTGAAAAACCCTAATTTTGAGCTTATAAATTGAGGATTGGTATGGATTTGAACTCATTTGCATTTTTTTGTTTTGAAAGAATTCCTTAGAGATATTAGTGCTTCCGACATTCTTGGAGCGAAATGGTAGGTCATAGAGTGAGGCTGCATTTATCCGAGTGAGTGCGGTCATATCAGAGACCTCCTGACACTGGTGGCATGGTGAGTTGGCTGATTTTTTTTTGCTAGTTTATGTCTATATTTTGCAAAAAACCATTTTTTGGTGTGTCATTTTCATGTATGTTGCAATTGATTATCGATATTGCTGCAATTGATTTAATCAAGTCACAATTGATTTTAACGCTTCACAGTTGATATTTTATGTTGCATTTGATAACATTTTGTCGCATTTGATAAAATTGGATCGCAACTGAAAGTTTTGAATCGTATTTGATATTATCGTTTCACATATGATACATTTGATTCGCAATTGGCATAATTATGTCGCATTTGATTCTTTTACTTCGTAGCTGGTAATATTGAATCACAATTGATAATAAAGGGTTTTTTTTTTCTTATTTATGCGTCCTAACAATTTTGATGACGTAGTTGACTCATTTTTATATTTTTCAAATGCAGGCGCATTATCCAGTACTTCTTTCTAGGCAGACACAACCAGATAGTCTTAATTGATGCCATGAGTTGGATGCAAAGGATACCGCTTTGTTACGACATGTTGGATTATATTATTTAGTGCATTTGCCTAAGGTTATGACCAATAGGGCTATGATTACTTCTTTTATTGAGCGGTGGCATTTAGAAACATGTTCTTTTCATCTACCGACTGGTGAGGCATCCATCACACTTGAGGATGTGTGGCGTATTTTACACATTCTGATATTTGGTAGACGAGTTACTTTTGATCGTCATGATGGTATTTCTTCTTTGTGTACATTGTTTGAGTGTGAGGAGCAAGATCTGCATATCTGTGGTCGTTACGAGATTCGTTGGGATGATTTTGATTATGATGATCTCACTGTTGTGCTTTCTTGTCTTGTTGCTGGATTATTGATTCCTGATAGACGTGCCCATGGTTTTTTTGTTGGATGGGGATGTGTCATACATGATATGATTATTGATAGATGTGTGTTTGCTTGGGGTTCTTGTCTTCTTGCCACTTTGTATCATTAGATGCATGGGATTTTTTACTTGCAGCATAAATCAGTTGGATGTGGTATTACTTTGCTCCAGACATGGGCTTGGGAACACATAGCTATCTTTCATCCTGCGTTACATATGGATTTAGAGCCAGAGCAGCCATATGCTTTTGGGTATACTATCGGTGTGAGACACATGGCATCAGGTAACATCTTGTATTGTTGTCATCAGATTGATATCTTATAGTATTTCTCATGGATACCTTATCTTACTTGTCCTGGGTGGACTGATGATGCTCAACATCTTCCTTTTTGTCGACAAAAGAGATATCTTATTGGTCGATACGTGGGTGGTCACATGGTTATTGATATGTATCTTCCTATCCATGTACTCAGATAGTTCAGGGAGGTATAGGGTATTCTAGACGTGACAAATTATTTTGCTCACACTACTCGAGAGGTTGGTGATTGGGGTGCTTGTGTGCAGCCTCATGTTGCTATTGTTGAGTTTGATGCTCTTGCTCCTATTTTGTGGGGATGGTGTCTTGGTGTAGCGGATCTAGGGTCCACAATGTAGTATAGTGTATGGTGGATACAACACATGCCTATACCTTTGATAGATCCGATAGTTCCAATTGGTGCTCAGTAGATTATACATGATAGGGGTCCTAGAGGGAGAGGGAGAGGTGGAGAGGGTGGAGATGGAGGAGGGTGGAGATGGAGGAGGTAGGGGTGGAGGAGGTAGAGATGGAGGAGGTAGAGGTGGAGGAGGTATAGATTTGATAGCAACAATTGCAGAGCAGGTGGATAGTGGAGAGGAGAATGTGGATATTGGTGGAGAGACTACATCCATGAACAATTCTGATGAGAGTGATGAGTCAGGATCAGGGTCATCGAGCAATGATGGAGATGAGGGTGGGGATGATGGATATGATGTGAAGATTCCCCAGGCTGCAGAGTCTGTAGGTGTGGAGAGAGGAGATGAGGAGGGATTGAGAGATTAGGTTAGGCGTTTAGAGGACTTGGTTGCTACTTTGCGGCAATGATGAATGGAGGATAGAGATCAGTATTGGCCTGCAATGGAGGAGTTGACTGTAGAGAGGGATCGAATAGTTGCTGATAGAGATCGACTACAGAGGGAGAGGGATCAGGTAGTTAGGAGAACTCAGATCACTATGGATGCATGTGATCAGTTATTTGGTTCGGTGACGGAGGCACGTATCTAGGCAGATAGATATTTTGTTGCTGCACAGGAGGCTATTTATTATCGGCAGGCTTATGAGAGAGCTATTCCTGAGGGTCAGAGGGAACCTAGTTTTAGTGATTTTATGGGGAGAAGATTGAGTTGATCTACCTCTTGACAGACTAGCAGTGGAGGAGTGATGAGTCCCCCTAGAGCACCATCGAGACAATTTGCAATTAGTCGAGATGCACCTATTGATAGAGGCAGTATAGGTTGAGAGATTGGATATTGTTTTGATGTTGTAGATACAATGTATTTTGACACATTTATTTATAATATATGATATGCGTTTTGATGGTGAACTTCATGGTCTAATGTTGCTATTATTGTGATGATGAATGCAATATGAATGTGATATCATGCAGTGCATACTGATTGATGAAAACTTTATTATGATTATGGAATGATAATGAACATGTAATGTGATGATGTTTATTTTTTGTGTGTCAAAATACATGTTGAAGATCTTAGAAGAAATGTTAATTGTTAGACGTAGAATAGATATAAAATGATCAATCAACTGAATCAATCTTTGTTTATTCCAGATTTTGATGTGATAATGGATGATATGATATAAATTTTAATGAGAAAGTCTTCATTGCTTTATTCGTAGTGCAATACATTATCATCGTTGAGCCTTATTGTATAACAATGGAGCTTATTACATCGGGGTATGAGGAACCAAGATGTATAGATATCTCATTGCAAAGAAACAAACATGTAATAGATAAGGAATGAACCCTTCATTCTGGGAATTACACTAGGGATCAAGGTATGTGTGGCATTCACAAGCTAAATGCTCCTATCACAAACACCCACAAACAACAAACAAAGAAAAGGATCATGCCCATCATGGCTTCTCTAGTCACTTTTGGACATCCTTGAGTAGCTAAAAGCAATGATCTTCACCAATTTGATAAAAAGAGTCAACCGAAAATAGACAAAACTCAGTAGTTAGACTGGCTGTGCCTTTGCTTTGATATGTTTGATGTGATTTTGATAATGTTTGGTTTTAGAAGTTTTGGACCTTGTATAAGACCGATCTGTTTGGTTTCGAGTGTACCAATTCTATTTAAGACAAGATGTTGATCACATTGATAGTTTGATAAATCGGTAGATTAGACAATTGGTCAGTTTGATTGTAGACGTTTTTGACAAGTTAGTTGTATCCTTTGTTTAACTTCGTGCGAAGTGTTTGCTAGACATCTGTCGGGGTGTTTGATTCTTGCGAGACAATTTATTGCATTTTTTTTAATTTATATTTGAATGTTTTTGGATTGGATTTTGGATTTTTTCTGTATGTTTAGGATTTTTTTTCAGGATCGTTTTTCTGAAATGTTTTGATTGATTTTGATGTTTTTTGATGTTTTTGGTATTTTCTTAGGACTTTATATGTGAATGTTTATAATTTTTTCAGGATCATTTTTTTGTTTTTAGGATTTCTCCAGGATCGTTTTTGAATTTTTAGGATTTTTTCAGGATCTTTTTTTATTTTTTTAGGATTTTTTCAGGATCGTTTTTTATTTTTAGGGTTTTTTTTCAGGTTCGTTATTTATTTTTAGGGTTTTTTTTTCAGGTTCGTTTTTTATTTTTAGGATTTTTTCAGGATCGTTTTTTATTTTTTTAGGATTTTTTTAGGATCGTGTTTTATTTTTTTAGGATGTTTTCAGGATCGTTTTTTATTTTTCAGGATCATTTTTATTTTTTCAAGATCGTTTTTTATTTTTAAAGGAGTTTTTTAGGTTATGCCCCCAAGTGTGGACCTATGATAATGATATGCAATATGCATGTGGGGACAATAATTTTTTTATATGAGTTATGCAAATGCATGATGCATGACCAGTATGCAGTTCTTATTCAAACAAGGATGCGTGTGTGTGACTTTCATTCTAAAAAGCACTAATTGGATTTCAAGGTGTGAAACGTTTAAGAGATAGGAGTTCAATCCATTCTTAAAAGACTTAGACCATCCAACCTAACACATTATGTAACCAATATTTATGAATGGAAGCGCAGAAAACTTCTCCATCAATTCTTGAAACTTTGATCTTTCTTTTGCCCATGTGTGTGCAACTGAGTTTATTCTGACTCTTATAACCATCAAAGACCCTTGGAATCCTATGTGGCTAGTTACGTGAGATATTCTGACTTCAGAAGCAACCTGGATAGAGCCTCACTGCCAACAATCTTTTAGGGCTTCGATGAGGTTATGCACTATAATCTCTCAAACATTGCTCCATTGCCAGCATGCGTCCATAGCCCTGATGGAGTTATTTGCATGTTCCCATACTCAAGCTTCTTTTGTCACACTTGTATGCGTGATATTTCAATAATATATCATTTATTTATTTATTTTTTATTTTCTTGCCTTGACTTGTAAGAAATGAAAACTACTTGGGTATGACAATTACAGTGGCACTGAAGCAAAATATTGGATTTTTCACTAGCCACATGACCAACTAGGTATCTGTAATGACTTAGAATTTTTGATTAATGTGTGAGATATAGAAATTGATAGATTTTTGGTAACAAGACTTGATAAGGAAACCTCTACCCAACCAAGGATAAAGCGTAATCACAATGTAACGTTGAAGATGAATGACTTAAAGACTTCCTAAAGACTTCATGAACAGGAATCTACGAAATGAGACAACCTTCATTCCTTTTATTGTAGGAAGGTGAATGACTCAGACAATCACCTTGTTTTATTGATGCAACTATATGAGAAAGGGATAATGCAATGCAGTTAAGAAATATGTGAATGCAGTACTAAAAATTGAAATGAACCCACCCTTAGATGTAATATCTTTTTAGGTGCAAACTTGTTGATGGGATTAGGGAGTGAATCTCCCTCCATTGTTTGCAAATGATAAGTGCCATTTCCAATTATTTTCGTTATGACAAAAGGACCTAACCAGTTAGGTTCCAACTTTCTTGGTTTTTCACGTTCAACAAGGTTCCTTTGATTTTATTTAAGAACGATATCTCCTATTTCGAAGCAATGTGGGTTGACTCGTTTGTTGTAGCTTCTTCTCATTATGTTTTGGTAGCCTTGTAAATGGTTTAGAGTGCTTTGTCATTTTTCATCTAGGAATTATAATTCTTGCAAACGTGCTACTCTATAGTTTTCTTTTGAGATAATGTTTTTTAGAGAGATTCTTAACGATGGCAATTCTACTTCGATAGGTAAAATGGCTTCCGCTCCATAAACCAGAGAGAATGGTATTGTACTGGTTGTCGTACGTATACTAGTTCGATAAGCCCATAGAGCTGGATTAAGTTGGAGATACCAATCTCGTCCATTGTCATTGACAAATTTCTTTAAAATTTTCAAAATGGTTTTGTTTGTTGCCTCAACTTGACCATTGCTTTAGGGGTAGTAGGGTGTTCCAAAATATTGCTGGATTTTAAATTGTTCACACAACTTGCTCACGTCTTGATTTTTAAAGGGTTGTCCATTATCAGTCACAATGCACATGGGTACCCCATACCTGCAAATGATATAATTTAGGGTGAATTTAGCTATTTGTTTTCCTATAGTGAAAGTCATCAGGATTGCGTGTACCAATTTCGTGAAATATTCTATAGCTATGAGAATGAATTTATGTCTGTTGGAGGAGGTAGGATTTATTTTTCCTACAAGATCTAATCCCCATTGTGAAAATGGCCATGGTGATGTTATTGGCTGAAGATCTTGAGGAAGTGCATGAATAAGATTCCCATGTATTTGGCATTGCTTGCATTTTTGGACATACTTATAAGTGTCCTTTTCCATTGTAGGCCAATAATAACCTGTTCGCAACAGTGTTTTTGCTAGAGCAGGTCCAGCAGAATGTGCGCTACATATTCCATCATGAAATTCTTTCATAGCGATTTGTGCTTCCTGAATATCAAGGCATCTAAGTAAGGTGTTTTCTACACCTTTTCTGTATAAAGTATCAACAATAATTTCATGTTTTGACAATTGTCAGATAATTGCTTTCCTTTGATTCTATGAAAGATCGAGAGGTATATATTGATCATGCAGGTATGCGTATATATCTCTGTACCATGGAGACTCAGGTCCTACTATCATACAAACATATTCAGTGGATGGTATTTCATAAGCTGGGACAATGAGTTGTTCTACTTGAAATTTAAAGTGAGTTCCATCGTTTGGCATATCCAAGAGAGATCCTACTGTTGCCATTGCATCTGCTGTCCTGTTTTGTACTCTTGGTATTTGTTCAAATGTGACCTTGGTGAAGTATTGTTTGTATTCTTCTACCAATTGTTTGTACTGTTGTAAATTATCATCTTTTGTATTGTAATCATCATTTACCTGATTAATGATGAGTTGTGAGTCTCCAAAGACCTGTAGATCTTTGATCTTCTATTGTAGTGCAGTGCGCAGTCCTACCATCAGGGCTTCGTATTCAACAATGTTATTGGTACAAGGGAAGATAATCCTGAATTATTTGGGAATTGAATCTCCTTAAGGAGTTATGAACAAAATTCTTGCTCCTACTCCATGATTTTTATGTGAACCATCAAAGAATAATTTCCAACGTGTCTGTGTAGATAGTGTAAATGTTGATTCATCAGGAAAATGTATCACCATTGGATGATTATCTTGTAAAGGTGCTTCTACAAGTTGGTCTGCTATGATTTGTCCTTTTATAGGCTTTCTACAAATGTATTCGATGTCAAATTCACTAAGTATCATGACCCATTTTGCAAGTCTTCTGGTTAGTGCTACTCTATTCATTAGGTATTTGAGTGGATCAAATTGTTCAACAAGTTGAACTTTATGATTCAACATATAATGCTTCAGTTTTTGTGATGCAAAGACTACTGCAAGACATTCTCTTTCTGTCTGTGTGTAGTTGAGCTCATATTCGATGAGTGTTCTACTAATGTAGTAGACAACTCTCTCTTTTCCTTGTTCATCTTGCTATGCTAGGAGAGCGCCTAAAGAATAATTTGTTGCAGCTATATATAGGAGTAAGGGTTTCCCATGTACAGGTGGAAACAATATTGGAGTGGACAATATATATTCTTTTAGTTTTTTGAATGCCTCCTGGCATTGTTGTGTCCATTTAAATGTAACCTTTCTTTAAAAGATGTTGAAATGATTGGCACTTTTCTACCAATTGGGCGATGAAGCGCCTTATGGATTGTAATCTCCCTTGTAGACTTCTAAGTTGTTTGAGTGTAGCAGGTGATGGCATGTCTAAAATAAATTTCACTCTCTGGATCTATCTCGATTCCGCGATTGGATACAATGAAGCCCAAGAGTATACCAGATGTTACCCCGAAGACACACTTTTTTGGATTTAGTCTTATATTGTATTGCTCAAGTCTATCAAAGATATTAGCCAATATGTTTAAGTGACTATCCCTTGTTTTGGACTTTTCTAGCAAGTCGTCTACATAATCTTCCATGATTGTGTGTATCATGTCATGAAACCAGGTGGTCATTGCTCTTTGATAAGTGGCACCTGCATTTTTAAGGTCGAATGACATCACATTATAGCAATAGGTTCCCCAATGTTTTCTTTGGTTAGTCTTCTAGTGCAATTTTGAATTGATTATAACCGGAAAAACCGTCCATGAGTGATAGCATTTCATTTCCAGCTGTCAAGTCTACTATGATGTCTATATTAGGGAGTGGAAAGTCATCTTTGGGACAAGTCTTGTTAAGATCTTTGAACTCGGTGCAGATCCTGATACCTCCAGTATGTTTGGATAGCGGGACTAGATTTGAAATCCATTCAGCATAGTCTATAGGTTTGATGAAACCCACATCTAATAATTTTTGTAACTCAATTTTGACTAACAATCCTATGTGAGGGTGCATTTTCTTGAGCTTTTGTTTGTATGGTTTTACCCCTGGAAGTAAAAGAAAGTGACGTAAGACCAATTCTGGGTCTAATCCAAGCATATCTACATAAGACCATGCATAATTGATGGGTCTTTGCTTAAAGAATTTGATAAATTTCTCTTTTTCCACGGGATCAAGGGATTTTTCCAAGTGAATGTTATGAACCTTCTCAGCATCATCGATGTTGATTTCCTTGGTTTCTTCTACCAATATTTTTGACCATTCTTCATCAATAGGTAGGGCATCTATTATGTGTTTGACTTTATTATCATTGTCGTTATTAAGAGAGGAGCTTGGTTCTCCAAAATATGCAGTTTTGTCCAGATCTACCGCATAACTAGCTTTGTGATCATTATAAGGGAATCCATCCCTTGCACCCAAGAATTATTCTATGGCTTCGTCATTTTGAAACCAATCTAATTGTGGCTTTCCTTCTTGCCCCCAGTCAATCAAACATGGATGCATGAGGAGAAAATATTTGTCCCTTGTCATCTTAGAGGATCCAGATATCATGCATACTTGATTATGATCTGTTGTTTCTTCATCATAAATTGGTGATGGGTTGTCTTCATTGTCAGATGGAAATTCATAGTCATGAGAATCTGTGACGCTTTCTATGTATGTTTCAATTTCTGATTTTGTATCACTTATCTTCTCTTGTTATGGTAACCGAATTTGAGTGGATCTTCTTTGTATTGTGGATACCCTTCTTAAGCCTGGTATTAGTCTTTGCGGTCTTTCTTCATCTGATTCAAATGGAGGTGCTGAAGTCATTTCTCTTAGAAAAAGTATTGACAATAACCAAGGATTTGGTTCATCTAATGGTGCTAAGCCTGTATCTGTTGCTATGTTTGCTTTTGCAAATGATTCAGGTACTGTACTGCTAGATGTCTCTGTGGTAGGTTCTTGCAGGAGTTGCCTCATGTCTTCACCATCTGATTCTGTGATAGGAGATGTTGGTAGTCTCTTTATTTTTTGAGGTGGAGAGAAATACATCTTTGATGATGACTAGTTTATAGGTATGAACTCTGAGGGTAACCTTGGCCTATTCAATATATCCAATGTTCGTTGTCTGGCTTCTGTTATTGGTGGCACATATTTATATCCCAAGCCTTGATTCTTTGGGTTTTCTTGTGATAAAATAGGTTCTAATATTCCTTTTTTTTATAGTCCTAATCATGTGGTACCATCATACCCATGTCTTTGTAATATCTTGTAGCCATTTCCATATTGATTTAGCGGTATCCTGGGTACTATCATGCCATCTTCTTCTCTATATATCCAGTGATTGATATATTCATTTAGAGATTCATCTTGTAAGTCGCCCCATCTAATGAAAGAAAAAGAATCTAAATACTTTACTATTCCTTTTCTCTTATCTTGTTTCACTTGTGTATTCCGAGGCTTCCCAAAAGACTGAGGAGAAAATGATGATTGTTTGCTGCCTGATGTGTTCAAAATAGAATATTCTCCACAACTAACTTCTTTAATATGCAAATAAGATGTGGTTGGTGTGTTGTTTTCTATTTCTTTAATTGATAATGTTTCCATTTGCAGGTGAATAGGAGCTTCCTGATTGTTTGGTACTTGATTGTCTAAGCTTGCCCTTAAATAATTACAGTGTTGAAAAGGTTTTGGGTCACCATGAACAGTGATCTCTATACCATTGTATGGGAACATTACACATTGGTGAAAATTTGATGGTACTGCTTGCATTGTATGTATCCATGGGCGAACAAACAACATATTGTATCCCAATTCTCTATCTAGGACTTGAAAGGTGATATTTGTTGTAATTGGTCCCACTTGTACTGGTAAAGTCACCACACCCTTAGAAGGGCATTCCTCATCATCATAGGCTTTGATATTGATTCTCTTGGTAGGATCAATCTAATGTTCTGAATATCCTAAGGCTTTGATCAAATGTAGAGTTCAAATGTTGAGGCCAACACCACTATCTATAAGTACTCTTTGAACCTTTTTTCGATCAACAAAATCTTCCAAGTGTAAGAGATCATTATGCATAGGTCGGTTTTTAGGGATATCCTTATCAGTGAATGCGACCTTTTTAGTTGCCAAGTTCCAACCATAGATTGAAATGTGTTCTCATAAATATCTCTAGCAACAACTGAATCTTGCAAGGTTTTATCTAGGATTGCTTTATGAGTAGGTGATATGCGCAATAACTCAAATAGTGAAATTTGGGTTGGAGTTCATTTCAACTGATCCGCCATGTTGTAATTGCTAGTTACTGAAGGCATGTTTGAGGGTACTCCTTGTAATGTGACTTTTGTTCTTCTAGTGACGACGACACAATCTCTACTTTTAGGGTTCACTGTGATTGTAGCTACCATTTCATGTCCTTCACTTAGTGTGTTAATGGCATAGTCAAATGCTACATTGGTATAATTGGCAATATTGTTTTGTGCATTAGAACCAAAAGCCTTTACTTTGTCATGTTTGACAAAAGGATCTTTGAAAATGGTATGATCTATGTTTGGTGCTTTATTATTATCCATTGTAATGTCACCTTGATCAATGAGATATTGGATGAGGTTCTTTAATTTGTAGCAACTTGCTGTCTTGTGACCCTTATTGCGGTGATATTCATAGAAGTCATTGTCATTCCACCAAGCGGGCTTGAATGGACATGGTTAATATGGCCTAGCTTCTGGTAAAGCTATAGAATTTCTCTGTATCAACTTCTTCAGTGCTGATTGGATAGGTTCCCCGAGGGGTGTAAAGTTCCATCTAGGTGCATCTATCCTTGGAGGCCCTGGATTATTTGACTATAGTGCATTGGTTTTGTTTATCTGAGACTGGTTCTTATCAGTTGGTCCTTGTACAGATACTGCCGGTTGTGCTATGTTTACAACACGTGTGTCAACAACTCCATCGTTTGTGACATTTTTGTTTCTAGACCAAAATTTTGTCCTTTCATTGTTTGTGTTGGTGGTTGGTCCACTATCCTTATTTCAATATCCCTTGTTCTAACAGACCTTTCTCACATTTGATGCCCTTTTCTATTATCTCTTTAAAATTATTCAGACATTGCATTTGTAATGGATATTTATCGGAGGCACAAGATTTTCATTAAAGATGTCTACTTGCTCTACTTCAGGGATGTGACTAAGACATCTACGATATAGGCCTCTCCATATTTGTAAGAATGTGGCAAAAGTCTCACCTTCTTTTTGCTTTCTTTCACATAAATCCATTAAGGTAATTGGATTATCTATGTTGAAGGCAAAGTTGGATATAAATAATTCAGCCAATTCTCCCTATGAAGTAATTTTTGGCGGAAGGTGAGAAAACCATTCTCATGCGGTCCCTCCTAGGCTCTTGGAGAATAGTCTCATCAAGTATGTATCATTGTGAGCTACTTCAATACATGCCATAAAAAATTCTCTTATATGGTCTCAAGGATCTCCTTTCCCTCTATATTTGTCAAACTTTGGAGTTTCAAAGTGTGGGGGAAATGGTGGCATGTATAATTTTCTGTCAAAATGATACAAACAAATATCTTCCATGGTATAGCTCTTTTTATCATTCCCCGCTTGCATACTGGCCATTTGCTTTTGAAGGTTCTCCATTTGTTGAGTCAAAATTTCTGTTTGGGTTATTGGTGTATTGATTTGTTGAATGTTTCCCACAAAAGGCATAGTGTTTGAATATCTTTGAGCTTGTTGAAATGTAGAAAAACTAGGTAACTGTGTGCCATAATTCCTAGTAGGTGGTGTGAAGTATGCGAATTGCAGAGTGGTATTTGGCTGAGCCAAGCTTGTTATCCCTTGATTCACCTTCTGACCAATGTGGGTGGAACTGATCAAAACTGTTGGTTGAGTTGTATTTGCCAAGGTAGAGGTATAGGTTATTGGAGTTTGTAGCGTCATATTTGGCGTTGTCAATGTTATAAGATTGGTACTTGTTGGTGCCACCGTTGACTGTATTGAGGTTGTAGCCATATTTGCATTTTGAGATATACCTTGCATTACTGTAGCAATTATTGCTTGTGTCTGTGTTGTAACCGGTATTTGAGGTATATTCTGGTTTAATGTCACACCTTGTGGAAATATTGTTGAAATATCTACCCCTGGCGGTAACTTGGCCCCATTTTGGACTAAGAGAGCGAGATATCTATCTTTGTCACTATTAATGAGAGCATTGAGAATCATTAATGTTGCGGGATCTTGTTGGGTTGCTTCCAACTCTTCCTTTGTCAAATTATCTTGTATTTCATCAATGGAAGGCATCTTGTTCATGTTTTTTGATATTGTTGTGGGCGTGTAACCCTATGTTTGTTGTTGTGTGGATAGATCCATATTCCATGTTGGGTTGACCAGAGGGTCATTGTTAGGATCCATTTGTTTTTTTGCCTTTTGAGAACACGTTAATGACATGAATATTGCTTGGAAGTGATCTTAACTCTCTAAGATGTGTATGCAAGACTTAGTTAAATGAAACTAAATATGCTTCTATGACTTCCTAAAGTGTAGACAACGTGATCTATGAATGATGACTTGCTATCTAGGATTCTAAAATTTGAACACAAGATTTTTCAGCGTATTGCCGGAAAGCTTCAAACTCTGCCTCTTCTTTAATTTGGTTTTCGAGGTCTATGTCTATCTATACTGATTTTCGACCTTCTTCATCTATGACAACAAGGACTATGTTGTATTGGTCTTGATCAATTATTAATTCCTCAACAAGGATATTCTAACCGTCAATTATTTCTAATTGAATGTTGTTTGCCCCAAGATTGGGTTGTTCAATCATTTCCTAATTGACCCATGAGTTGAAGATTACTATGCAGACAATGCAGAATCTAGAAATGAACGAATGATACCTAAAATGATTATCTTTTCTAACATAGTTTGAGGAATGTTGCTATGGTTTTATCTACCAATTGTCTAATGGCTTCTTTCTGAGTTGTTCTTTGTATCTTTTTCCTTAGTTTTTCATCGAGACAAACAAACTTTCAAATTTCATCATCTATGACGGCCTCAACTATATCATATTGGGCACGATTGACTCTTACTTCCCAAGCGAGGTTGTCTAAGACATCAATTATTTGTAGTTGATCATTGTTTGGCCCAAGATTTGGTTGTTCGAATGGGAATTCTCCATCTCCTCTAATACCCATGGACTTAGGTATGATTCCTATAATCTAATGCAACACTAACCTTAAGACAATTTGGTGGAATGACTTGTGTGAAGACATCATGTGATGATTATAATGGAACTTCTACATAAATTGAATACCTAAGACCTATGATCACTTGAAGGTAACATGTTCATCATCTTTGAATTTGTGCAAAAAGGTTTGGTTCTGATGTTGTTGAAACTTGTCTTTGTTGAAGTTTTATTTGATCTTGTTGGACACTGAAAGTTTGACTTTGTTTTGATTTGTATCTTCCAATGTTTTGAATTTGTTGAAGTATAAAAAAGTACACAACAATCATATCAAAAGGAATAAAACCATGAATATAGCAATTGTTTAGGAAAGTTTTTCAAATTTCTATGAATGTTGGAATCTTTTTCAAGACCCCATTTTGTTTTTGTTGTATTTGGGCAATTGAATATCACATCATACATACTCTCCTAATGTCAAAAGGTCACAAGTATTACCACAACCCACATCTTGATACTTTGTCAGCTCAAACAATCATGTCACACCCTAGGGTGCACTTGTTTTTGTACCTTTTTTCGGAAATTAGATCAATGAAATTGCTCCTCAATTGGTCTGTTATCCTGGGAGATATATGGTGAGTATCTTGGGGGAAGATTCTTCCCCACCCTTGCACTATGATAAAACAAGTGTCTGGTTACTGACTCAGCTTGGATTCTAATTTCTATGGTGCTTAGACAGGGTTCCGTTCGAGTGGTCACAATCAGCAGCGTTTTACACTCCGTTGAGGGAGGTCTCCCAGTCTGTAGAGGTTGCGCTCTACATATTTTAACGCACCGTATAGGCACCGAGGGAGGCATAACATCATTTTGACAACATGTAACACTCGTCACACATGATTATCATCACATACACATTTTATTATAGTGGCTTTGATTACTTGGCTTTTGTCATTGGCCACTTAGGTCGTTCCCCTCTCACCGGCCTTAATGGCACCCTAAGGACAACTCGGGAGGGAAGGCCTTCTAAAGGATTTAATTGCAAGAAATAAATGAAAGCATGAAAGAAGAGAGTCTAGTTTTCTAGTCACCCATTGAAGGGGAGAGCATAATACCTATCCCTTCGAAGACACAAAAAACAATGGTCTTTTTTATCCTTTTATTGCAATGATTTTCTATTCTAAGTGGAGATGTTGCTCCACACAGACATGGTGTTCATTTTAACTAGCATAGCAATGATGAAAGTTGTATTGTTCTCTTATTAAAAACACCAAAAGGAAATATTTATTCTCTAACCCTACATAAAAGATAATGTTAGTCAACACATGGTGGGCTATCCAACCTAAGTTACAAAGTTATTTCTTTTCACAGACAAAAAGATATCTTGGTAAAAACCAGAACTGCAACAAAACAAAAAATAAAAAATTGAATCTATCAAATGTGACTTACCTACAAATCAAATGCAAATTGATATCATATCAAATGCAAAATTGTAAATCATCAATTGTGAATTATTGTGTAAGCAATTGTGACATGATGATTGCTCAATTGCGATATGATATGATAGCAATTGTGATTTTTTTTTTTTTTTTTGAAAATTTTAACAAAAAAATAGAAGAAAAAGACAGAAGATAGAAGGGTTATTCTGAAATGATATTATCCCACAGTACGTGATCCATCACATCAATTTCATCAAAGAATTTGTACTTGGTTAAAAAATGGTGGATGGTTCTATGATACTGAGCAATCTCCTCTTTTTCTTCAATCTCATAGAGCTCCCTTTCAGCCTTTAAAAGCCTTTGATAAGCCTTTTGTTGTCTCTTATTCTGCTCTGCCTTCCTTGCACCTGAAATTCAAAATCTCACCTTTCCTGCCATTAGATTAGATACATTTTATATGCATAAATCAATTTTTCCAGAATCTAATAAAATTTTAGGGTTAGATGTGCAAGACAAAATAATGCAAAAATGACACAAGAATTTTTTAATTTGCAATCATTTAGAGAAATTACGATCTATTTAAGAAATTGTAATATCTTGTCTGAGCAATTGCGATATTCTATCATGGCAATTGTGATATGTTATCGACAATTGCAAATTTCTATGTATGCAATTGCGACATCCAATTTCTTATGCATGTACGGATCTACAAAATTTGTCAAAACAAAAAATGAAGGTCAGAGTGTTTCACGTCGGGTTCACCAAATGTCCCCAAGCAGTAAATAGGCATAAATTGCACAATCAGATTATCAGAGTGAATCACAACTCTAAATCTAATTAGTATTACTCCTAAATAACAATGAAATAATGCAATATCAATTGAATTGAAATGAAACTAATGAAAAACTCCCTCAATTGAAATAGAAAGGCTTCCATTGCTCTTCTCCATTGTTATTAATGTAGGTGGCTCCCAAGTATTGCACTTGTTGGCATTATGTGAACCGGTATGAGGACATAATGATATTGTATGTTGTTATTGATGTCAATATGTGATATGAAGAGAGAACCGACATATGTGAGAACCAGTATATATGCCAAAGTAAAGCGGTATATTTGTTCAAGGCGAACCGGCATGTCAAGGTGAACCGACATGTAGTCATGGGAACCGACACATGGAAGCATTGTATGACTACCAGTTGGTAGGTAGTTTCCACTTCAGGATTTCTAGTTGGAGTACCTCAAGCCTGTGTGACTCAAACTGTGATCTTTGTGTGATGAGTTAGCAGTATAACAAAGAACAGATCATGTTGCCACGTCAGCCTTGTGCGCGTGAAGGATCTTGCATGAAGAAGACTATCCCTATCTACCTCGGGAATGTGCGAAGTTTGTAAACAGTGAAAACGCGTGGTGGATTATCAGCCACCATGAAATCAGTGGATAATGAACGATGGAGAATGTCTTGAGATTTATTCAAGATTTGTTGCATTTAATGCAGTATGTTCAATGGTTAGGATTGAACCATTTGAATTGCTTAACCTAATAGGTTTAGGGTTTAAGGTTTATGCTACTGACTTGTCTATTGTCCTATAAGGTCGATGTTGTGATTCTTTCAGAGGTTGTTGGCAAAAGTTGTGTGTGTGTATCTAAGAGAAGAGATACATGATTCTTGCCACACTAGAGGAGAGAAGTCATATCTACAGAGTGTAAGTGCAGAAGGTGAAGAGGAGCTTAAGCGGATCTGCATTGGCATTGAGTGCTATTATCAGGTCATTGATATACCTATTGATCTTTAACCACTTCAACAGTTGTAAAATCCCCTAACAGGGTAGCCTTAACCGACTTGTTGAAAATCCTTTAACAGGGTAACTCGAAGCTATGGAATCATTGATATCCTTTAGCTATTGAGTTCTTGAAATCCTCTAACAAGGTACCCTTAACAGGGTTTAACCCTTAACCGGGTATTGTAGTCATCCCTTAACCGGGTGATCCCTAACAGGATCGGTTCCTAATAGAACCTATTGTATATGTCTTTAACCGGACAAGGCTTATAATAGAGCGGACTTCTAAAAAGTTCAAAAATAGCTTGTGGGTATTCATCCCCACTATGGTTTTTCCTAGTTGGGTTTCCAAGTGAAAAATGTGTGTGTCATGTGTGATGCTTTCTTCATGTGATGTTATGATTGTTTTCTGATTAAGTGGTGATGCATGTTGATCTTGCTATAATATGTACATCTTTGATGGTAGATTGCCTGTTCATGCATTAGGGTGAAATGGGAATGAAGAGTTAGATTATATGAGAAGATAAGTGTTAACCGGTCTTTGCTTGTCTCAGTTATACTGGGTTTTGCCGGTTGAACTCTGTTGAAGGATTGGTGTTGCTGTTTGTCTGTCAGTGCATAAGTGTTAGTTGACAAACCAGTTTAAGGTTGAGTTTTTGCCTGTACTGATTCACCCCCCCTCTCAGTACCGGTTTGGTACTATTCGTTCATCATTAAGTTATCAATTGGTATTAGAGCATCCTCCAAGTCCTCTTTGTTGTAAGCTTAACTGCTTGAGGGAAAGATCTTGTTGTAATGATGAAGAGGGAAGGTCCAAAGTTTAACAAAGAAAATTTTAGTATATGGAAAGACAAAATGAAGATATACATCAGAAGCATGGGTGCTCAACACTGGAGCTATGTTGAGAATCCCTATGTTGCCCCTACTGATACTCTCACCGATGATCAAAAGAGAGAGATACAGGAGAATGGGCAAGTCATGGAAGCCCTAATCAGTAGTTTATTTGATATTGAGTTCATTGATGTCCAAGATAAGGTAAATCCGAAAGAGGTATGGGATGCTCTTGAAAATATCCATGGAGGTGATGAGCATGTAAAACAAGCCAAGGAAGAAAGCCTTAGAGGAAAGTTTGAAGACATGTGAATGGTTGAAGGTGAAACCATTCAATAGTATGGTATTAGAATCAAAATTGTTGTTGGAGATATCAAGAGTGCAGGTGGTAAAATGGAAGATTCCACTGTGGTAAGCAAAGTCCTGAGATCCCTATTGCCGGTCTATGCAATAAGGGTTGCTGCTATTTAGGAGCTGAGATCAATAGACAAGACTAAGGTATCCTTGGACTCCATCATAGCAAAGTTGACAGCCTATGAGCTAAATAGTTTTGATGGCAGTGTTCAAAAGACTGAATCAGCTTTTAGAGCTTCTGCTGTACCATCTAGGAAAGGTAAAGAAGCAAGCACTAGTGGTGAACCAAGACAGAGCAGAGTAATGGATGATGAGGAGTTTCTGATGGAATTTGAAGCTCTTCTTGCTAGGAAACTTCCAAAAGGAACTGGTAAATACAGAGGTAAGCTCCCTTTGAAATGTTTTTCGTGTAACTGGATAGGACATATTGCTTTGAACTGTCCTAATAGTGACAACAAGGATAAACCAGAAAGATTTAGGAAATTCAAAGGAGGAAACCGGAGAAACTGTTTTGTTGCAGTTGATGAAGGTGTCATAGATGAGGAATTAGAAGATGAAGAGAATGAAGACATTGTGTTTGTTGTTGTAAAGGAAGATGTGTTAGACAAGAAGGCTCTTGTCTCCCACTTTGATAATTCCAATGAGTGGATTATTGACAGTGGTTGCTCTCACCATATGACTGGTGATCAGAGCAAGTTTTTATCCTTGGAAGAGTATGATGGTGGTGTGGTTCATTTTGGAAATGATGCACCATGTATGGTTAAAGGAAAAGGGTCCATCTCTCTGAATGGAAAGAGTAGTGTTGACAATGTGTATTAGGTTGATGGTCTCAGACACAACCTTCTGAGTGTTGCCCAGTTGAATGACAGTGGCCTCACTCTGGAATTCAAGAATGGAGTTTGCAGAATCAAAGGAAAAGATGGTAAATTGGTGGCCACCGGCATGCAGACCAAAGGTAACCTATTTCATCTGAATGCAAATATAAGTACATGTCTTATGGCTAAATTTGATGATAGCTGGATATGGCATAGGAGACTCTACCATGTAAACTTTGATAACATTGTGAAGGCTAGTAAGATCAAGGCAGTTAGAGGGTTGCTGGTGCTAAGAAAACTAGATAATACCTTGTGCAGAGAGTGTCAATTAGGGAAAATGTCTTCCTCAACCTTTAAAGGTAAATCTTTCACTGCTAACAACTTGCTTGATCTTGTGCATACTGATTTGTGTGGTCCTATGAAAACTAGAAGTGTGCAGGGTGATAGGTACTTCATGATTCTCACTGATGACTGCTCAAGAATGATGTGGGTCACATTCTTGAAAGACAAGTCTGAAGCCTTTGTGAAGTTCAAAGCTTTCAGAGCATTAGTGGAGAAGGAAAGCAGCAAAAGGATCAAGTGCCTCATAACTGATCAAGGAGGGAAATTCACTTCCGGTGAATTCAACAAGTATTGTGAATAATTTGGCATCAAGAGGCAACTGTCTGGGCCTCGGACTCCACAACAGAATGGCCTAGCAGAGAGGAATAACCAGACTGTGGTTGAAGCAACTAGAACCATGTTGATTCAAGGAAAGGTAGCTCACACCTTTTGGAGAGAAGTGGTAAGCACTGTAGTCTACACAATGAATCGGGTACTCATCAAGAAAGGTAAGGATAAAATTCCTTATGAGTATTGGACTGGTAAGACACTTATGGTTAGCTACTTTAGGGTATTTGGTAGCAAATGTTACATCAAGAGGAGTGAACATCGGGGCAAGTTTGAAGCTAAATGTGATGAGGGAATATTCCTAGGATATTCCACCAAGAGTAAAGCTCTCAAGTGTTTCAACAATAGGACTCAGAGAATTATGGAAAGTATCAATATGAGAGTTGATGAAACCTCTGAGAAACCGGACGAAACCAGTAGTGAGCAAGCTATAAATGAACTGGTTGCAACCTTCTGGGAACCAGTTGTCAGACAACCAAGTACCAGTAACAGTGTTCCCGAACTGGTGAATGTTGATACTGATGAAGATGAGGATGAAGAGGAAAAGCAAGAAGAACCAGTCAAGACTATTGCTCAGTATTTCAAGCTGAATCATGATCCTAAGCAGATCATAGGAGATAAGGATGCAGGAATCCTTACAAGAAGAAAGATTAGAGAAAACTCATGTATGATCTTTGAATTTGAGCCTAAATCATTCAAAGAGGCTCATAAAGATGAAGACTGGATCAAGGCAATGGAAGAGGAACTTGACCAGATAGAGAAAAATGGTACATGGTCCTTGGTACCCAGACTGAAGCATAAAAATGTCATTGGCACCAAATGGGTGTTCAAGAACAAGCTAAATGAGGATGGCACAGTGATTAGGAACAAAGCCAAATTAGTGTGCAAAGGATATGCTCAAGAAGAAGGAGAAGACTATGGAGAAACCTTTGCTCTTGTAGCCAGATTGGAAGGAGTTCGTATGCTTCTTGCATATGCATCTTTTAAAGGATTCAAGGTATATCAAATGGATGTAAAATCTGCATTTCTAAATGGTGTACTTGAAGAGGAGGTGTCTATAGAGAAACTAGATGGGTTTTCCCTATCTGAAAACAGTGATATGGTGTGCAGGCTACATAAAGCCTTATATGGTCTAAAGCAGACACCTAGAGCATGGTATGAACATCTACATTCCCATCTCGTGAAGATTGGATTGAGAGAACAAGTGAAGATAGGAATATCTACTTGAAATCTGAAGGAGATCAGATCCTGATATGTGAGGTTTTTTTTTATGACATTATCTTTGGTGGAGATGACAAGATGAGTCATGAGTTTGCTGATGAGATGAAGGAAGAGTTTGAGATGTCACTCATAGGGGAGATTAAGTTCTTCATTGGACTGCAAATTCAGCAGATGAAAGACAAAATCTTTATCACTCAGTCCAAATATGTCAAAAAGGCGTTGAAGACCTTTGGCATGGAAGATAGCAAACCGGTTGGTACACCGATGGTGACTGGTTGCAAATTATCAAAAGAGGATGATTCCGCATTGGTTGATGAGAAGGAATACCGATCAATGATTGGTAAGTTGCATTATGTAGTGCATAGCAGACTAGATATTGCACATGCAGTTGGCATTACTGCAAGGTTCCAGAAAAGTCCAAGAGAATCCCACTTGGTTGCAGTCAAGAGGATTCTTAGGTGTCTGAAGGGAACAATTGACTATGGATTGTGGTACCCATACAACAATGATTTCAACCTGAAAGTATTCACAGATGCTAATTGGGCAGGTAATGTGGATGATTGGAAAAGCACAACCGGTGGTGCATTCTTTCTCGGTGGTAGACTGGTCTCATGGATGCGTAAGAAGCAGAGCTATATCTCTCAGTCTACAGCAGAAGCAGAGTATGTTGCAGCTTTCATGAACTGCACTTAGACAATCTGGATGAAGCATGTATTAGATGGCTTCAAAATTTCTGTATTTGAACTGGTAAGTATATTCTGTGATAACACAAGTGCTATCAATATTTCAAAGAATCCGGTTTTACATTCTAGAACCAAGCATTTTGAGCTTAAGTATCATTTCTTGAGGGAAAAGGTTCAGAATAAAGAGATTGCATTGGAACATGTTTCCAGTAAGGAGCAGTTAGCAGACATATTCACCAAGCCTCTCCCAAAGACTACATTTGTGTATTTAAGAGGTGAATTGGGGGTACTGCCCCTTCAGGAGGTAAATTAAAAGTATTTGTTCCACATCAGTCAGGTATTTCATAGTCAAATTTTTTTTGTTTGATTGATGTGTTGAAGGATGCTACTCCTCAAGGGGAGCATCATAATGGAACAGGGATGCTTGTGCCTCCACTTTGGCATTGTTGTCAAAGGGGGAGAAGAAGTGTAGCAGAGAAGATATCTGCAAAAATTATCTGCAGAAATTGGGGAGAAGATGAGTTAGCAGAGAGATATCTTTTTATATTGCCATCAATGCCAAAGGGGGAGATTGTTGGCATTATGTGAACCGGTATGAGGACATAATGATATTGTATGTTGTCATTGATGTCAATATGTGATATGAAGAGAGAATTGACATATGTGAGAACCAGTATATATGCCAAAGTAAAGCGGTATATTTGTTCAAGGTGAACCGACATGTTAAGGTGTATCGACATGTAGTCATGGGAACCAACACATGGAAGCATTATATGACTACCGGTTGGTAGGTAGTTTCCACTTCAGGATTTTCGGTTGGAGTACCTCAAGCCTGTGTGACTCAAACTGTGATCTTTGTGTGATGAGTTAGCAATATAACAAAGAACAGATCATGTTGCCACGTCAGCCTTGTGCGCGTGAAGGATCTTGCATGAAGAAGACTATCCCTATCTACCTCAGGAATGTGTGAAGTTTGTAAACAGTGAAAACGCGTGGTGGATTATCAGCCACCATGAAATCAGTGGATAATGAACGATGGAGAATGTCTTGAGATTTATTCAAGATTTGTTGCATTTAATGCAGTATGTTCAATGGTTAGGATTGAACCATTTGAATTGCTTAACCTAATAGGTTTCGGGTTTAAGGTTTATGCTACTGACTTGTCTATTGTCCTATAAGGTCGATGTTGTGATTCTTTCAGAGGTTGTTGGCAAAAGTTGTGTGTGTGTATCTAAGAGAAGAGATACATGATTCTTGCCACACTAGAGGAGAGAAGTCATATCTACAGAGTGTAAGTGCAGAAGGTGAAGAGGAGCTTAAGCGGATCTGCATTGGCATTGAGTGCTATTATCAGGTCATTGATATACCTGTTGATCTTTAACCACTTCAACAGTTGTAAAATCCCCTAACAGGGTAGCCTTAACCGACTTGTTGAAAATCCTTTAACAGGGTAACTCGAAGCTATGGAGTCATTGATATCCTTTAGCTATTGAGTTCTTGAAATCCTCTAACAAGGTACCCTTAACAGGGTTTAACCCTTAACCGGGTATTGTAGTCATCCCTTAACCGGGTGATCCCTAATAGGATCGGTTCCTAACAGAACCTATTGTATCTGTCTTTAACCGGACAAGGCTTATAATAGAGCGGACTTCTAAAAAGTTCAAAAACAGCTTGTGGGTATTCATCCCCACTGTGGTTTTTCCTAGTTGGGTTTCCAAGTGAAAAATGTGTGTGTCATGTGTGATGCTTTCTTCATGTGATGTTATGATTGTTTTCTGATTAAGTGGTGATGCATGTTGATCTTGCTGTAATATGTACATCTTTGATGGTAGATTGCCTGTTCATGCATTAGGGTGAAATGGGAATGAAGAGTTAGATTATATGAGAAGATAAGTGTCAACCGGTCTTTTCTTGTCTCAGTTATACTGGGTTTTTCTGGTTGAACTCTGTTAAAGGACCGATGCTGCTGTTTGTCTGTCAGTGCATAAGTGTTAGTTGACAAACCGGTTTAAGGTTGATTTTTTGCTTGTACTGATTCACCCCCCCCTCTCAGTACCAGTTTGGTACTATTCGTTCATCATTAAGTTATCAACACTTGATTTCCTGTATAAGATAAACAACAATATTGAAGACTGTGATTCTAGATTGAATTGATAAAAGAGGTTGAATTTATAGATTTTCAACACAAAGGGGGTGAGAAATAGAACTCAAGTGTTGATTGATAGATAATTGATTTAGATTGATCAGTGAACTCAATTGATTGATTTGTTAACTCATTTTATTGAGTAGTCAACTGGATTGATTGAAGAGTGTACTCCATTGATTGATCAACAGGTTGAATAGATGGATTAGTTGATTAGGTTGATTGGAGAGATAAGTGAATTGATTTTGAGTTAAAAAGGATGATTGAGGAGTTAACTTATTAGACAACTAATTTGATCAATCAGTTCTGGTTTTAGCATGTGTTGTAGGAATTTGAAATTGAATTTGATTTTAATTTTCAATTTGGATTTGAATTTGGTCATTCAAATGTTGGAATAAACATGAAATTAACTAAAATTCAGATTTGGGGAAAATGTGAATTTGAAAATATGAAATTAGATGAAATGAAGTGAAATTGGAATTTGGGGAAATATGAAATGAAATTAGATGGAATTAATTGGAATTATAATTTGGGGAATTGAAAGAATAAGTTAATTAATTTAAATAATTAAATGAAATTATTTAAACTTAGGAAATAGAATTAATTAAATAATAAAGATTATTTAATTAAAGAATAAATCATAATTAATTAAATAATAAATCATAATTAATTAAATAATTGAGATAATTTTAGCTGATTGAAACGATTTGAGAATAGGAATAGAATAATTAGAAGTGTTGAAGGGCGATGATTAGAAGAAATAGTTAGTTTAATCAAATAATTAAATAATTACTTAATTAAATAGATGAATAATTAGTGTAGAATTAATGAAACATTTTTAGGTGTCTACAAAACTTACTATATTTAAACCCCAATACTGCAAAGCCCTACTATATTAACAACCCATAAACTGTCATATCAAAAAATATACGAAGTCAGTTATAAAACGCATAAACAAACTATTGATTATTATACCATTGGTGAATTTGCTTACCTTATATCCCAAAATTTGCATACTATATTTAGACCTATATATCTAAAAGGTACTGTATAATTCTAATCCCATTACTCTTCTATATCTGTGAGATTGACGAAAGAGGGCGACGCCTAATTCGTATTCATTTTCTCAGTCCGATTACATGAGGTATCTCCAGGATTTGCTTTACCTTTGACCCATGATGCCTTAATTATCACTAGGGGAATTACCTGGATCCTATCCATTGGTATTCCTGAAAAAATCCTTGATGTGTTTCCACACCAGCAAAAACTCTGCATTCTTACGAATAATGGGGTTTCTCTCTGCAAATTTTGTTTCATCCTTCACTACCAGGATAGGCCTCTTATAGATATTTGTCCCCTTGTCACCATAATCCTCTAGATATGAAACCATAAGGGTTTCTAACACACTACCCACTACAATTTCAAAGAGTCTGAAAAATTCTTCCTTGAATAAAGACAGGCCCAACAAAATCACCTCGCTCTTCTGTATTCCTACCTTTAGCAATATTGCCGAGAAAATGGTCGGGATATCATAGTTAACCCGACACATGAATTCATAACTAAAGAACTCTTCCCCCATAATCTCCCGCACTTCCCTAAGCATGAAATCATCGGCTTCATTCAGAATTCTACACCACCATTCCAGTTTAATTTCAGCTCTAAAGGTCATAAGATGATTATCACTTGTTGAAAAAACTAACTTTAGACTCCATGGCTCTGAAAAAATCTATGCACTCACGTCCTCTATAAATATTAACTTCTGGATCCTACCATACAATATAAATTCCTACTTGCCTTGTCATGTGTTAACCGGGCTACAATCCAGCTCAAGGTCATTCTTTCCCATAATGCAACAATCATATCTCATTATGATTATCCTTGCCCTATGCCCTTGGGTACCTTACTATCCTTAAAGTTAATTATAAAAGATATACTATCTGAGACTATCCAAATTCATGATTATCATCGTTAGTTACCTAAAGACCATCATACCATGGAAAGCTAAAAGGATTAACTAGTTAGGACAAAATCATTACTAACCCATCGCTTCATTGCTAAAATTAGCTAAACCATCCCTATTTAAAATATGCACCTAAAAATTGGGAAATAAACTTATATATATATAAGTCGTGACTCTTGGTCTTCCATTGGCTGTATTTGTCACATTGTTTAAAGTGGATTTCTAAGTTGTGACCCTTGGTCTTCCAATTGTTGCTTCTAGTTTGGTGCTTGAAAGGAGCTAGTATTTGTAATAAGTTTGTAACGTGGATGCTTGAATGAGCAAAAATGAGCTTTGTGATTCTATGATACTTAATACAAAAAAAAATTATAAGTATATATCTGCATGCTATCCATCTCCTATTTTGGCAATCCAGTGACCGTCTGCACCCAAATTAGCTAGAGCATCAGCATCAAAATTGCCCTCTCTATAAATATGATTGATCGTATAATGTTTAAATTTACTTATTAGTGTAAGTGCTCTATCTAGAAGAGGGTTGAGATGCCAACTAACTATATTCCCTATTAGTATAGCATTAATTACAATCTGTGAGTCCCCTTCAATTGCTAGTTTCTTAATCCCTTATTCTGAGCTAAATATCAAACCTTCTATAAGGGCTTTGAGTTCTCTAATGTTGTTGGATGTATTTTCAATTGGTTTAGCTATTTTAGCACATGTTTCTCCACTCCAATGTCGAATAATACATCCAATCCCAACAATACACGAGTTCCCCCTGGATGCTCCATCAAAATTCAACTTAAACCATCCATATTCAAGACTTTCCCATTTACATTGAGCCCTGAGTTCCTTGGTTTTTTTACCCCCAAATCCGAATTGGACCGGGATAATTAAGCCAAACCAATTCTTCCTCATATTGTTGTCCCATATAGTGAATTATCTCTTCTTGAGACTATCCTTCCACAGCTTATTGTTTGTGACTTCCATTATACATGCTTCTATCTTGTTGTTTAACTGTTGTGGATTCATTCTCTTATTTTTAAAAATTCTTCTATTGCGTTCCTTCCACAATTCCCAAGCTAGAATTGAAGGGGATATCTTCCATAAATCTCTAAACAAACTTGTCCTATACATAGTAGGCCATCCCTTAATAAGGGAGAAAAATTTCTCAGGTATAACAGTAATCCATTGCAACTTACCTATTAATTCCTTCCAACATATAGCCACATATGGACAATTAAGAAATAAATGATCCACAGTTTCCTCATTAGCTTCACATAAGGAACATCTAGATGGACCGCTAAACCCTATCTTCTAAAACCATTCTGCTGTCAAAATATTTTTTTTGTAAAGCTGCCCATAAAAACATCCTTGCTTTGGGCAAGAATACTTTTCCCCAACATAAATGAGTAGCAATGTGTGTTTTTTTCCAATTGAATGATTCTATAATATTAGCATAACCATCCTTAACCTTGTATGAACTTGAGTTGGAGCCTATCCAAATTAGCCTATCTTCTCCTTCTCTAATCGTTATTTTCCTATTAGAGAGCACTTGAGGAAACTCATTTTGTTCATCTGTAGATAAAGGGGTATCATTTGTGCTTCTCCATTCTCATCCCCAAGCTAGTCCCTTACTAGAGATCTTGATATAATCTTTAACTTGGGTTCCCCAAAGGTTTATCAATACTTTCTTAATTCTAGGAGTTAAGTTTAACTTGTCTAAGGCTACATAACTTCCCCATGAATCACCCCAAAATATTGCCTTGTTTCCATTGGCAACATCCAAAATTAATCTTTCCAAAATGAGTTGTATGCACTTTATCATGAACTTCCAAATCCTTGACCCCCAAGGCGAGTAGGGGGTCCTGAAGATACAACTTGCGTCCCCACTCGATATATAATTATCTTGCAAAATCCTAGCCCATTTCTTCTCTAGGTTTTCATACAAGCTTCATACAAGCTTTTCTCCTAAAGCCTTTCCTTGCCATTCCATATTTTTTATTCCCACTCAACCCATTTCTTTGGGTTTGTAGATTTTGTCCCAGCTTATTGTTACTATCTTCTTCTGATCATTTGGACCCTGCCAATAAAATTTCTTTAAGAGATTCTCTATTTTATCTCTTGCTCCTTGAGCCAATGGTAAACATGACAATTGGTAAATTGGAATGCTGCTCAATACCGCCTTAATCATAGTTTCTCTACCTGCATTGGAAAGCCATTTGCCTTTCCATGAGCTTACCCTACGTTCAATTTTTTCCTTGATCAATTCCCAAAGCCTATTAGCTCTTACTCCTCTATCCACCGACATACCTAAATACTTGTAGGGAAATAACCCTTTCTTAAATCTTAATAATCTAAATATCTTTTCTGCTTCCGCCTCACCTTTATTTATGAAGTATATCTCTGATTTGTGCACATTGACCTCTTGTCCTGATGCCCTAGTATAATCTAGCATAATCTTCTTGAATTGTTTTGCTTCTGCTATAGAATTTTTTCCAAATAACACCGTGTCATCTGCAAACTGCTAGTGTGTCACATTCTCAAGTCCATCAGTGACTTTAATACCTTTGATCAAACCTTCATTGAGTGAAACCTATACTGATCTACCAAATGCTTCTGCCATTATTATAAATAAGGAGACAAAGGATCCCCTTGCCATAAGCCTCTCGACATTCCAAAGTACCCTTTAGGGGAACCATTAACTAAAATTGACATCCTTGGACTAGAAATAAAACTAAAAATAAGATTGATGACGGATTTAACAAATCCAAATGACTCCAAACATTTACACATGAATCTCCATTCAACCTTATCATAAGCCTTTCTGATATCTAGCTTGACCAACATACTAGGTACTTTATTTTTTGGGGCTAAGTGGACTACCTCTTGTGCTATGATGAAACCATCTAGTATAGATCTACCTGGAACAAACCCTGTTTGTTCTTGAGCAATAATATTAGCCAAGATTATTTTAATTTTGTTGGTCAAAGCTTTGGACAAAAATTTATATATGGTATTACACAGAGAGATAGGCCTAAACTCATCCAACTGTTCTGCATTTTCTTTTTTAGGAATCAAAGTTATAAGGGTATTATTAATCTCATTCAAAAATTTTACCAGTATTTCGCATACTTTCTATTGCCTCCCAGATTTCCTCGCCCATGAAGGGCCCATAATTGGAAAAAAACAACTGGAAATCCATCAAGACCTGGAGCCTTTTCTGGATGTAGCCAAAAAGTTTCTTTTTCTTTATTTCTTCTAAGGTAAACCTTATTTTAAGCATCTTATTATCTGCCTTTGTTACCAAATGTGGAATATTTCTCAACATTTTTTTTTTTTTCAGTACGCCAGGGGTATCCCCGTGACCCAGTTCAGCGACCCAAGCTGCCTTGCCTTGGGCTTACTTTTATTGCCAAGTTGGGGCCAGGAAGGGGTGAACTAAGGCAAGACTAGTCCCCTAGGGAGAGAATCTAGAGCCCACAACCAGTCCTCCCTCTTAAATCCAAGAGGGAGTCAAACCCGAGACCGATGGGAAGCAAACCCACCACCCAAGCCAACTCATCTACCCGTACGGGCTAATATTTATCAACATTCTTAGTTGAGCTTCTAAATTTGAATACCCTCGATTATTTATAAATATTGCTAAAATAATCCACAATTCCCCCTTTTATACCTGATGGATCGTCAATAAATTTCCCATTACCTGATTTGATTTTATAGATTTTGTTAATGTTCCTTCTTAATTTAGTGCTATTATGATTTTTTTTTGTATTACTATCTCCATCACTTAACCATTGTTCTCTAGATTTTTGCTTCCACAAAATCTCCTCTTTTGTCAAGATGTCTGCATATTTATTTCTCAACTCTTTTTCCTTGAGATATTGTAAATTGTCCATTCCTCTATTAATAATTCTTTCTTGAACTTTCTCCAATTCTTCTTCTATTAATAGTTTTTCTTGAAAGATGTTTTTAAAATGTTCTTTATTCCAATTTAATATCCCATGTTTGATCATTTTTAACTTTGTTATTAAATAATAAGCTTTGGACCCACTGACCTGTTCCTCCTTCCACCATTCTTCCAAAAGACCCAGAAATTTGGGATTCTACAACCACATTCTTTCAAACTTGAATGGACATCGTTTAGGTTTCTCCTCTTCTTGAATATGTAATGTAATGGGGTAGTGGTGTGATCCGGTTGTATATCTTATTGTTGAGTGAAATTAGTGTTAAAACTTGCCAAATCTCCTCTATAAAGGAATTTGTCCAATCTCTCTGCTATGTTATTACTTCCCGACCTCATATTGCTCCTAGTGTAGTTTTCAATCGACATGTTAACCTCAATCAATTCTACAGTTAAATATCCATGAATTAAACTCTTCGAGCTATAGAGTCTATCTGAACCCCTCCCCTCTTTTATGAGGCAACCCTAAAAACATTGAAGTCTCCTCCAAGGAAAATAGAATCCTCCTCATACCTTGTACTGAATTCCTCAATTTTCTTCCAGGATTCTCTTTTACCCGAAGTGTTGATAGTGCCATAGATATTTATCAAAATGAAACTAATTGAGCTATGAAGCCCTTTGACACACCTTGCCTACCATCTATCCTTTTGTAAGATTTCCTCATACCTAATCTTCCTAGGATCCCATAAAATTGCTAAACCCCCAGCTACTCCCAAGATAAATACAAGAGCAACCTTCCAAACACCCAATCTCTTTTTAAGACTCTCTCGATATTCCTCCTTCAATTTGGTTTCCTGGAGCATAACAATTTCAAACTCCAAACTTACAAGATTGTGTTTGAGAAATATTTGCTTGTCAGGGGCATTTAGTCCAGTGACGTTCCATGATGAGATCTTCATTTCTCCATGGGAAGGCACTTCCCCTTCCCACCATTTATCATATCAATGATCTTTGTTTGATTTACTGCATCCCCATCTTGAGCTTTTAGCTCCTTGAAGGACTTCCTACCTCTACCCCTATCCATTTTTCTATACTCTGAGGATTCTATATTGAGGCAATCTTGTTCCAGCCCCAACCAATCCTTAGTCTCCTCCATAATTATTGAGGGAGACTCTGCATTCTCTTGCCTCACCGGTGCCTCCTGATCATCCATTTACAAAATGATCTCGATAAGCTTCTTTTTCTCCTCCCTAACCTCGTCATTCTCCTCTTCCTTAGAGTCATTTTCCTTATCAAAACCAATTAGGAATTGTTCCTCCTCATTTTCACGAGGGAACTAAATCCCCATATTTCCCATTACCTCATCTTCCTCCATCTCCATTGCTCCGGGTACTTTAGAGGAAGAAAAAATAGGGGAACCAATCTGTTCCCGTTGATTATCCTCATTTAAAGTGTTCCCGGGAAGATTGTTGTATTCTAAATAAAATCCCCCTTGAGTTTGATTGAATGAAAAATTCAGATTCCTCTCCTCCTGTGGAGGGAAGATCGAAACTAATTCTTCCCCTATATGTGTCAATACCTTTTCAGGCACATGTCCCTCCAAAAGTTTGGCTTCAATGTTGTAGGCTTGTAAAGCTGTGATTAATTCTAATGGCTCTGGTTTTGACAAGCTAGGGTCCATATCTATTAGCATCTTAGCATTGGTCGAATGTAGGAAGTTTTCCTCTACACCAATAAAGTCACCCAAAACATTGCCAATTACTGAAATGATTTCAAAGTTTAGGAGCTCTACTGGAAGATAGGGAATATTAATCCATCTAGGGTTTCCTTTTTGTTTGAAAGAATAAGGATCGAAATTTAATTGCCAGTCTACAAATTCAAAGTTATACCCTTTAAATGTAACCACATGTCCACACAACAATTCTTTTTTCAAATGCTCATCATTACACCAAATAAATAGGATACTATTAGGAAGAAGTGAGATACTTACCTGTCCCGAATAAGAATCTTTAAACCAACATACAATTTTAGAAATTACTTTTCCGTGCCCTAACCATTTTGCAAAAAGTCCAAACGTTTGGCATTTGTTGATTTGATCCTCCTTCTATTTCTTGTTAATGATAAAAGTCATAGCATTAGGGTTTCTTCTAGCCCAACTATCTGCCGAGCTTTGTTTGTTATCCTTCCCCTTGCTATTCATTTTGTCTGAGTTTTATTGGACCTTTAATTCCAATTTTACCCCATGATTATTGATAAATTGTTTATTCCTTGGTGCAGGAACCCATCGTATGGGCTGATGGAAGTGAGAGTTTTCCCTCCTTGCCTTTTTGTGACATATCTAGGATTGAATCAAGGTTTAACATTGCGAGCATTCTGTCATGGCTCCTAAAACTTGTTCATTCTTCGCTTATGTTTCTTTGAAAAAACCTGCTGTCATCCATCCAAATTTGAGGTTTGGGTCAAATTTTGGATGGATGCCTTATCTACCCATCTACCATTCCGAAACACCCATTCTGGATGATGAACTCCATTGATGCCCATTAATTAGGGATTTTGATTTGTGATTGGGATACGGTCTCCCCTTTTTGCAAGATAGGGGGAGGTACAGTTTACAGAACCCCCTTCCGGGAGCAGAAGAAAATTCGTTTACTTTTCGTATTTTCGCATTTACAACAAAGTGTTCTTTTATGATTTTTAAAAAATTATTAATCATCATTCACAATAGATTTTTTCGAGAAGCATTAAAATTACAAAAAATAATAAACAAGAAATAGATTTTCTATATTGACTTCTTAATGAATTTGCACCTTATAAGTTTCTAGAATGCCCCCATGCCACTAGAATATTTTCATATCAATGCACTAAATATTATTAAAATAATTAATATTTAAAGATATATAGTTTACTATAAAAAAATAAACTTTGAAAATAAATTAGTAAAAACTTTATATTATACATATTTGAAAAAAACATTATGATTGATTTGAAGAGTTTTCAGCAGTCTCTGGCCTCTAGCATGTGTTCATACTTAGTATATGTTCTATCTAGTCGATAATCAGTTTGGCCTGGGTTGGAAATACAATGCCCTTCCTTATGCCTATTTTTTTTAAAAAAATCCCTAGCTCACCATGCAGGTGGGCATGTAAATCTTATCCCGCATAAATGATGTTTTCCTAATGGGACTTGTTAAGGAACTTGAAGGAAATACCGGACTGCGGATTTCCTATGAGGCCACTACCTTTGTGATGGAATTTGGAAGCTTCTACATCCATTTTGACAGATTCACATATACCAGAATTGGGGGTTTTGAAAAAGCTCCATTAAAGCTGCCTCGTAATCCCGCTGATTTTATTGTATTCTTGGAGGTTTGTGATCGGCATATGGCCATAGTTAATGTCAAATATTTGAATATGGGAAATAAAGGATATCCCTTCCCACTGTCAATGTCTCACTTTTCTTGTAAAACAAATAGTGTTGCAAAAGGAGTTGAAAAAACCCTGGAAGAATTTCACTTTCATTCCTTGCCAGCCAGGGATTGTTTTGACAACAAAGGCTATGTAAAGCATTACTTGTATGGAGCCAAGAATTATGTGCACCAGCCAAATATTGAAGATTTTTGGGAAGACTATTTTGACGATACTGAGGTGTTTAGAAGAAGTTTCATGAGACTCACTCTGCAACAAATTCATGCTTTTGGTATTTCTTTTAATACCCCTGATAATGTGGTGGAAGATGAGGTAATCCTTGACCCAGAATATCACACTCTTGTTTATAAGACTCCACCTAGGATTGATTGGTCAGAAGGTGAGCTCTCGGATTTGATGGCCCGTACAGCTTCTGTGTTAAGAAAAATATTTGATTGGTTGAATGGAAAGTGGAGACAACATGTTAACCCCTCACAACCTATCAAAAGTCATAAAACAAAGATCAAGTGGTTGTCTCAGCTACTTCTGTGTAGGTGCCAACAAACAAACCTGCTACTGAATTTCCCAACCAAGGCTCACAATTTGGTGGTGATGGGGAAAGACCCGAGGAAACTGGATTCAAAGTCAAATCAGCCTGCGAGTAGGATGAAGAGGCCGTGTCATCAAAAGGGAAGACACCACTTGTTGATTCTAAGGGCATTTACCAAAAGATAATTAATGATAATTATTTTTCTGATTTATTGGAAATTCCTTCCTTTCCTATTCAAAATACTCATGTGAGTAATGCTAATAGAGACTCAAGACTTGAAACAACTTCTCCAACCTGACTGAAAACAAAGGTGGAGAAGAAGAGAAAAACTGCCACATTTGCCACTGATAAAGTTGATATAGTCGCCTTATTGTTGTAGAGTTCCCACAATCCCAAGAAGGTGAAGAGGATGTCTTGAATCATCTATCATTTCATGTCTGGTCACCAGCTGTTGGAAATTACTAACCCCATAAAGGATATGAACGAAGGTGAAATAACAGAGAATGATTACAAAATCATTCATTTGGATATGGGACCTTCGACCCTAGAAGGAGATGTTTATCATGCTGATTTTTTAGTGAATGCACTAATTAAAAGAGCAAAGGAGCAAAAGAAAGAAAATTTGGAGTTACAATCTCAAGTGCAGTCATTGAAGGATTTTATTTCATCTATTATAAATCCTATCACAGGAGAAGCCTCAAGTTCGAGTGTGTAGGGAATTACCCCTGATACTGTGCAGAAAGTTAAGAGCAATCTCAGATATGCTAAACATGTCACCGAGTGGATGGAGGAATTGTATCAGGGTGGTGTCATTTATGTCACCAATTTTAGGAGATTGTGTGTAACTGTTCTAAATAAGAGGAGAGATTTGATAGCTAAGTTACAACAAGTCCAGAAGGAGCATGTCAGTATATTTGTTCTTGCAAGAGAGGTCACATAGCTCCTTTCAATGGGACATGCTATGCTGATGACTGAAAAATTGGTGGAGCATTGTAAAGAAATTGACCCTACCTAGCTTGAGGCATTGGATTGAAAAATAAAAATTTACGATGACTACATAGATGACATTAATAAAGCAATGGGGCATTACTTCAAAGACTTGGTTAAGATTAAAGATAATTTTAATGCTTTGGAAGTTGATATAATGGATGGATTTGAGGAGAATGTACGTGAGCTTAATCAAATTCTCGATAAGCTCAAAGAGACTTATCATAAAGAAATTAGAGACCCTCAAACCATTTCCCCAAAGGTGTTCAAGAGGCTGAGCCATCTGCAAACTTACACAATAACCTTTGAAGCTGAAATTGATAGCATACATAGAAACCTGGTTGATACAGATAAATCACTTTCTAAGTGGAAGACAAGGTTGTAGGTCACAGCCATACCAAGGGATAGAAGCATTACCACAGTCATCAACAAGTACCGCAAATACAAGCAATAAATTAAAGCTCAAGAGGCAGCATGTGATCGACAGGAGGTGTAGGTTATTGGCGGCCAAAATTTTGAAGCTGGAGCGACGATTGTGATTTTATAGTTTTTATTGCTTTTCTTGATATTGGCTCATATGCCTTTTTAAAGACTTAGTTTTAAATAATAGTTGTCTTCAAGAAACTGTTACTTTTTAAGCTTTAAATAGTTGGACTTGAACTTAATTGAGGATCTTTGGGAAAACTTTGATTTTCTCATTATAGCAAAAACTTCTATTTTATTAAGTATATTTATGTTTTTTAGTTAATTTCAATATAGAAAGACATTGGTGGTTTCAAATATCCATGATCTTTGAGTTGCGGTGTAGGAATTCCTTTTGTTTGTGTTGGATGGTTTATTGACGAATGATCTATATTGGAAAGTGAATGATTAAGTATCTCTGTTACTACAAAAGTATTATCTATGAATGATACTTCTGTAGTGATTTTTGCTTTATTTAAGGATTGAAAAATTGAAAAAGAGTATGATTCATGTTGTATGTATGCCTTTCTGAAGCTTTCTGGTTAAAATCATTTCCTTGGTTTTCTTTTTAGTTAAAAGAAATTATGAATGGTTGTATTTATGAAGGTAGTTACCACCTTGTAAAATAAGCAGAGAATCAGTCAGTAGATAGTTGTTTGAGACTGGTTCAATCATGGTTACATTTGTCACCTTTGTGGGCATGAGAATATAGAGTTGGGTGATAAATATGTTAACCAACAAGAATCATCAAAACTAATGAATGGTAACTTTTTAAAAATAAATCAAAATTTACACTTAAAAATAAATTCTTGAAATAAAAACAAAATAAATAATTTAATAAAACATTATATTTAAGTTGTAAATAAAATAATTGGAAAGAAAAATAAAATAACTTTTAAATAAATTAAATAGTTTGAAATATTTCATGATGTTTTGAAGATAAATGTATATGGGATATCTAGAGTTACATTCAAAACTCTTTACAGACAATAAGATCTATAAAAAAATCAAAACACAATCACATTTTTAAAAATAAATATTGTATGCGGGAAAAGCGGGTCGATAGAACTTAATATGTGAAAAATGTTCCAAAATACCTGTCCACACACACACAGAGGACTTCTTGGTGCAAGCTATGGAGTAATGAAGTATTACTCAACTTCCCAAGGTGGGTCCCATGGTTCTCTATCTTACAATGTCCCTCAAACCAATGTTTTTGCTCTTAGATCACTGAGCAAAATGGTTTAGGGATGGCAAATGCAAGAACAAGGGATGCTTTTGATAGATTTTAGAATGAAATGCACCCTAAGCTATGCATGATCTTAAAATGCAATAAACTAGATTATAAGATGACAAGGTTAGTATAAATACTATCCTAACATGATATATTAGTCTATGACTGAGCTAAATGATAAAGAAAGTATTCTAAACATGCATATTTAGACTAATTCCTAGTTAAAGAGAGGCTAAAATGACGAGCATAAAAATGATATATGAAAGCTTGAATGTATTTGAGCATAAGTGTGCTACTACAAAATTGGATGATGATTCAAAATGGAGAAATGAGAGCTTTATTTATAGCAAAAATAGGGCAATGGATGGTCAGGATTAAAAGAGTTGATCAAGGGTTGAGTTTGAAAGTTGGGGATCCATGTTTGCAATTTGCACCAATGAAATTGTGACAAGTGTCAACATAGGGTTGGGTTGAGAGAAGGGGTTGGAGGCATTAAATGCCTGAGAAGACCTCATGGTCATCTAGAGGGTAAGGGTTAAGTCTAAGTTAAGATTACTTATTGGATTAAGAGTTAATCCAAGGATAAACCCTTGTGCAAATGATTAAGAGATAATCATGGTCAAAGCAATAAATGCTTGATGAGACCTTTGGGTTAGATGGAGGTTGAGTTAAAAGAAATTCTTTAACCATGTAAGAGGGTTTGAGTTAACCATTAATGGTTATGAAGACTTTGGGGAATTAAGTGGTTGAAGGCTTGAAGCCTTTAATGGTTATCAAAGACTTTGAGGATTTGAGAAGTGACTTCCCCTTGCTTAGGGATGTGACAAAGTTTAGAAGATCTGTTAGGCTAATTAGAAGCGATTAGAAGAGTCTAGAAGGGATTAGAAAGGGGTTTAGGAAGGCAAGTGGGAGATGTAGGATTTTGCAAGTGGATGGAGGGATAATAGGATTTAATTGAAATAAAGTTAATTTAATTCAATTTGGTTGCAATTTGGGGAAATTAAATAAATTAGATTTATTCAATTTAGGATAACTATTTAATTAAATTTGAATTTAATTAAAAGTGGATAGGGAGAATTTAATTGAATAAAATGATTTATTCATTAAATGGGTATAGTGAATTTAATTTAAATAAATTGAGTAATTTACTTAATTAAATAGAGGAATGTGGATACTTTAATTAAATTGGATTTAATTAAATAGAGAAATGAACATAAAATATTCATTTAGGAATATGGTCATTTTTATACGTCTACAAATATAATTAATAAATTTAAAATATAAACATAAACACGTGTATATATGTATATGTATGCATATATTTTTTCAATAATAAAAACTAAAAAGTAAATTATTTAAAATAAATTCTTTTAAAATTAAATTCCTTATGCAACTCATTAAAAATAATTAAGGCAACATGTTTTCTTAAAATTACTATGGGATTTAACTATTATGCAACTCATTAAAAAAGAATAAGGCAACATGTTTTGTTAACATTACTAGGAGATTTAACTATTTATCTAAGGCAACATGTTTTGTTAAAATTACTATGAGATTTAATTATTTATTTCCATTTTTATTACCATTTAAATTGTTTGGAGCACTGTATGGGAGTAATAATTCCATTAATCATTGGATTTTATTATTGGTTTTAAAAAGTATTTATGAATAAGTGTTTTTTAAAGTACATGTCACTAAGTGCAAAGTGCTTATACCAACCACCATTTCTTATCTTCATTGGTTGATGAAATAGCTTACTTGTTTCCCTTCGAGTGAAGTCTGACATTTTATTTAAACTAGTATTGAGTTTGTAAGCACATTTATGACTAGTATGAAATTCATACTCGATTAACTATCGTTGTTTTGATTTTAGGATTTTTATTAGTTCCTGCCATGGAACTGTAGTGTCATAAAATTGTGACCCTACCAATTTTTGACTACATTAGGGTCCTCACGTACGCATGATCGAATCCTCTAGCCTAATTGGAGACTAGAGTTTTCTCAACCCTCAAAGACAACTTCTTTCTTGGCCTTTGCATCACCATGTCAGCACTCTGCCTTGGAGAAAGGGGTAGGACAGGGGCATGGTGCCACTGTCCCCCACCACGCCCCTATCCCTATTAGTCCCAACCGGTGCTGAGAGGGGAGGGGTCAACCCACACCTTATCAAATTTCACAATTAAAACTTTAACTCTAATCTTGCACTTATTCAATATTCATCCATATACTTAAATACCGTAGAAGAATAAACATGCATGAAAATGATATACAGTGACACCAAGATTTATCTCATGGAAACCCAAATGGGAAAAAACCACGGTGTGAGTAGAAACGCACAAAATTTATACTCTTCTGGAGTACACCTGATAAGGAGCCATCCTTGTTAGGAGATTACAAAGATACTGTTAGGTGCCACCTGGTTAAGGAATTTTGTTTAAGGCCTATTAGTGCCTTTACCTTGTTAAAGGTAGTTTGATTAAAGGACTTAAGAACATCAATTAAGATGTCACCCGGTTAAGGGATTTTACAATGGGACCTGTTAAAGTCCACTCGGTTAAGGGAATTAAGTTGCAATGGTTAGAAAGAAACAAAAGGATGATCTGTTAATTTAGCTACTGATAGTTTGATCATATCACAATGTGAATCACACTTTGTCCACACTAGTTGTGTCTGCTTTACACAACACCGGTCTTCTGACCTTTGGCTCTGCACTCTGTCGGTTCTCTAAGCTTCGACTCTGCACTTAGTCGATTCTCTGACCTATGGCTTTGCACTCAGCCAATCCTTTGTCCCTCATCTCTCCACTCAGCTGGTCTCCCTCACACACTCTCTACTCTACTAAATCCTTTTAGCACTTCCTCTCACTCTTCTCTTCACTTTGGATCACCTTCACCAAGTTCTATTTTTGCAAATTTTATGATCAAATATTTCTGAATGAACTCAAGAATACTTTATACATTATTTGTCGTCACCTCAATCAAGTCAATCACAAATTTAAGAAGATTTCAAATTTAAAATTTTCCCTCTTTCTTTGTGCTCCCTGCAAATACTCTGCCAAGTGTTCAACGAATTCTACCACCGCATCCCCTAAAAATAGTAACTTATGAGTCAAGTTCAGTCATTAAGGTGTGAACCAAAAAATCCACAAGTAATCATGGCTTGACTGCATGATAACTGAATTTGACCTCACCAACTTGTGATTTGGCATATACACAAGCTCACGAAGCTCACCAACTCACCTTTTGCCACCACAATTGAATAACCGATCACCGCTCTGATATTTTTGGTGATCACCTATCTTATTTCTATCATACCGGTGTACCGGTATACCACTGTGCTTCTATATTACCGGTTCATCCTTTGATTGGCGGTTTGTGGTGCTATCATCAAGTCTCTTTGTTTGGCATTGAGGTTCCAATTTGTATACAACCTCAAGCTTTCTTTCCTAAGTCATCTTTTGTGAATTCATCATCATCAGACTGACCAACATGAAGATTTGACCTCAACACTGATCTTCTTGAGTGACAGACCAATTAGCTTAGTCTGTCTTCCCTTGAGCTGACTGAACTTTGGCCATATGTCTCTTATGTTGTTTCCATGTGTTTACAAGTGTTCACTTTTGCTTGCTGAAATACACCACTTTACCAATACCACTTCATCGATCAGTGTTAGACATCAATGACAAATCTTAGCTCATATACTGGTTCTCTGGATTGACCAATTTTGTCAATGCCAATAATCTTCCCCTTTGGCATTGATGGCAACAATTCAGAATGTGTCTTATCAGTTTCATTTCTATACCACTCATTACTTATGCCCTAAGTAATGAATATCTCCCCCTAACACTGGTAATACTCTATTTCAGCAACTTGCAACTTTAGCTCAATCACTGCTTACCAATGCTTAAACATTATAATCCTATCTCCCCCTTTGACAACAATGCCAAAAATTCATTTCAGTACACTTACAAGACTGCTCCTCCTAATTGGAGTAGTCCATACTTATCAATCTAGTCTTAGAAAAAAAAAATTGAAAACATACCAGATTGATATAGAACTGTAGCGTCCTAAAATTGTGACACTTGCAATTTCGACTGCATTTGGGTCTTCATGATGGCGATTCAACACTAAACCTGAATGGAGACCCCGAAACTTGCTCATGACGCCAAAAACTGCATTTTTCCAGCACCTTGGCCTGATCCTCCTTGCACCCTGCTGTCTCGGGAGGTGGGACCAGAGCGCCTAGCGCCCTGCTCCTTCAGGACCATGGCGCCCAACGCCCTGGTCCCTGGCCCTATTTTGGGCCCGGTCTCCTATGGGACTTCGGGCCTTTTTGTTTGCAAATTGGAAAATAACATTTCCTGGTCGGCTTAAGGTCGGGAAAATCAGTCTTTTAACCCTAATTGGCAAGTATATAAACTACTTTTCCTCTCTCATTTGGGGAGGAGGAGGATGAAAAAAGGTGAAAACGATATCCAAACATTCAAGCATTCAAGCATTCCTTCAAGCAATTGATCATTCTAAGTCTCCATTCAAGGCTAAGTGTTGCATTCAAGACAAGGATTCAACCATTGAAGAGGAGATCACTTACAACACATTACATGCTACAACATAAAACATACAACAAACAACAACATCTATACCTTCGCATATAAGGATACAAACATCCTTACAACAAGGTATTAGTACTTGTTTTACATTACATTTACAGCATTTCTCATTTCTTGGTTAATTCCAAAACTGGGGTTTGACCTAAGGGCAAACCCCTAATCCCTAACCCCCCAATCGTCTTCGCTTTTCTGTGTGTAGGCTGTAGGTACGCGGCTGAAATTGAAGATCTGGAATCCTTGTGCAGAGACGAACAGATCCCCCTTCGTTTCACGGATTTTTCGCAGGACCGTGTGCACGCCGGGCGCCATCGTCCCGTCAACTTTTGCTCAAATTTGCAGGACAGCACCGTCTCGACATTTTACTGCTAATTCTAGGTCCGCAGCTTCATCCTATATCCCTAACTTAGTTTATAAGTGAATCTTTCTCACTTTCTATGCATTCCTAGTTCAATCTTTCCATCTACATTCTTTACAAAAGAGGGTATCCTTGCTATCACAACCCTTGAAACTCATATAGAATCCAATCTTGCATTGCGTGGGATTGGATCTTGTGGGTTTCAACCCCTCTTTTGAATGTAAAGTCCCTCCTAAGTGAAAACCATCAACCCTAGTGACTCTCCCTTCTCCCTCCTCGGAGTTGGGGAGGGGAGAACGACTAGGGTTTGATTTTTCTGCTTTACATTTTGGTGAACCCGACGTGAACATCCTTTCTGATTATTCATAGTTAGATCTGAAAATTGGATTCCTTGATTACATTTCCATGTTTGATCTTTGGCAAAATTTTAGAGGTTAATTGCATAAAAACCCTAAATTTTCTTTTTAAGTAATTAAACTTGTGAAATGTTTAATTGTTAATGCTTGTTTCAGATCTGCCCTTCTATTACAAATTATCAATTCATATTTGTGCTTTGATTTTGAAAATTAAGTGGTTAAGTGTCAAAACCCTAATTTTTGAAACCCTCTTGATTCAACCTTTGTCCGACAATTCCACTAATCAAAACATCTCCAAATCAGCTGTAACTTTGGATTCCGCAATAAAATCATAATAGCTTTCATCCCTGAAAATTTGGAAAAAAGTTGCGAGGACCGTGTGCACTCCGAGCGCCATCGTCCCCGACATTTTTTCCAAAATTTCGGGAGCGAGATCTTACTGTATTTTCCTGCTAAAATCCAGAATTTTGGCTGATTTTATCAATTTTAACACCTTCAAAATTACAGTCAAAGTTGGTCTAGTGATTGCTTGGATTGAGGCTTCTAATCATTCAAAAATTGTTGAAATTGAAATTTGTGTCAAAATTGTGTTTCTTACAGTCCTAAATCTGAAAAGTGTGTTAGCATTCATTCGAAATTTCAGTGATTTATTCAAATTTTTGCAATTTGTGACTTTTGAAATTAAGTGCTTAATTACAACAACTTTGATTTCCGCTTTCAGAATTGAATTTTGCGTGAAATTGAGTCAACTTTCAAATTTCAAAACTTGCATTGCTTTTGGTATTCCCTCTAAAATCATAAAATTCAAAATTTCAGTTTCCCTCTCTTTTTCAAAATTCAAATTTTGCATTTTTCGACAATCTTGGTAGGGTTCAATTTTGAGATTGCAACTTTAATTTGGCCTATCTACAGATCGTAAAATCACTCAATTTTTTCAGGTTAGCTGTAAAATCATCATAACTTTCATTCCTGCAAATTTCGAAAAAAGTTGCGAGGACCGTGTGCACCCCGAGCGCCACGGTCCCGGACATTTTTTCCGAAATTTCGGGAGATTGTCCTGATTGTATTTAACAGCTTAAATCTAGGAGATTGGCTGATTTTACTGAAATTTGCTACCTCTAAAATTCAAAATCTTCTCTCTCTCTAGTGCATGAGTTTTACAACAATAAGTCCTACTTACATTATTCCCGTTAGACGAAGCCTTAGAATTAAGTCCTTCCAAGGTTTAATTACTGAGGAGATGGAACCTAATTTGAATGGTCTTTTTAACGAGGACATGGGTAATTCCTCTAATCCTCTTAATGATGAAGAAGCTCTCCATGAGGTTTCTGTAGAACAACTTTCAAAATTGGATAACCAATTTGACGATTTTCGACAATGGATGTCTCAAGAATACCCTGATAGTCAAGCTCTTCCTTTAATTGAGGGTCTAAAACGTATGCTTCAAAGTGATAAGAATGGAATTGATATTTTGCGTGGTATTGCACACATTGTGGATTCAAATGTGATGCCTATGAAAAGTCGTGCCGAAACCTTAGGCTATACACAACCTCCTACTCAAGACAATCATTCTATTCCTTTGACGACTTCTATTGCTAGTATACCTACTTTTACATCAAACATAATGACTACTTCAATACAAGATATTCCTCCTATGATCACTAGTCATGGGGGCAATCCCTCTTCTTCAATTAACCCTCTTCCTTCATTCAATCCAACTTCTTCATTCATTCCTTCAATGAGTGTTCCTATTATATCACCACAAATGAACATGACGCAAGGGGGCAACTCGTTTAATCATTCCATTCCTCCTTGTAGTGTTCCTCCTTTCCAATCATCTCCTATGACTAACTATCATAGTGTCCCACCACCTTACTCTCTACCTTCTTTCAATAACATAACACCTCCATCACAATCTAACACATCTAATATGAACTCTTCGACTGAAGCGACCATTAACAATCTTGCACAAACTGTCTCTTCTTTACAGCAACAAATTGCCTCTATGAATCAATCTAAGTTTAGTGTGCCCACATTTGATGTTGCGAGTCCACTTTCTCTTGACATTGTTCGAGCTATTCCCCCTAAACATGTTGAAATTCCGCATTTGGAGCTTTATAATGGTAAGGGTGATCCTTTAACACATGTTAAGACCTTTCAAACAATATGTACTGATTTTGCTTATGACCAAAGGTTGGTTGCAAAATTGTTTACTAGAACATTAAGAGACAAAGCCCTACAATGGTATTGCTCATTGCCTTCCTATTCTATTACTTCTTTCGAACAACTTGCAAATGCTTTCATTCAACAATTTCAAAACAATATAAGTCCTAAAGTTACTTTGATTGATTTAATGCATTGTAAACAAGGTGTTAAAGAAAAAGTGACTGATTTCATTGGTAGATATAAGCATTTGTATGCTCAAATTTCCTTTCCAGTGCCTGACAATGATATTCAAAGAATCTTTATTTCTAATTTACAAAAAGATATTAGAGAAAAACTCCTGTTTTCTGAGTTTACTTCTTTCCAACAGTTGTGCGCAACTCTTCACAATTATCAACTGACTGTGAGTCAAATGGAACAATCACATCCTATGGCTTTGAGTGATAGTAGTCAACAACCATTTGGGAAGTTTAAACCGAATAGAGAGTCCATTAAATTCAATGAAAACATCATCAACAACAATGTGAATGCAGCATCAGGTGTGTCTCCTATTTCTAAGTTTTTCAAGAAAGAAAGAAAGTTTACTCCTTTGAATGAATCATTGCATAGTATTATGAATAAGTTATTGGAACAAAATGTGCTTACTCTTCCTCCTATAAGGCAAATTGATCCTGCAACGATTAATTCACCCTATTTTGATAACAAATCTTTTTGTCAATTTCATCGTCAACCTGGGCATGATACTGAAAAATGTTTTGCTTTAAAGCGGAAAATTCAAGATTTGATTGATAATAATACTATCTTTGTTTCTGGTGTGAATGATAAAGGCAACACATCTGTAGCTCCTCCTAACCAAAATCTTCAGATTTTCACTGATCCATTACCTTCTCATACCTCTAATGTGATTGATACTACTGATTCCTCTGTCTCACCTGATGATCTTGTGTCCATGACTCCGAATGTGATTAACTTTGTAGAGCAACAGAAAATCCCTAAAGAACCTTCCATCATATTTGATTCCAGTGAAACTATCAGGGCACCTGATGGTCCTTTATATATAGTTGAAAAAGTCAAGAATACACCTTGCCGTGGAGTGCTTATTGATCCTTCTTGTATGGTTAATGTCATTACTGAAGAATTTCTTTTTACTTTGCAATTGAATCAAGTGATCTATGACAAAACAGATGTGGTTGTGAAACTATTTGATGCATTTTCTTCTCCTACAATTGGTTCTATTACATTACCTATTGAGGTCCGTAACAAATCCCTTGATGTGAACTTTGCTATTATTCCATCTTCCGAACAATTTCGTGTGAAGCTAGGCTATCCTTGGCTATCTTCCATGAAAGCTATTGCTTCTCCTATTCACAAGTGTTTGAAATTTCCCCATAATGGTGAAATTGTTACTGTCAATCATAGTCTCTTTAAACCAGCTGAAAGAACCTCTAGTGTTCCTATTGATTACTTTTGGCCTAAACAATTCCAATCTCTTCCTCTGCGAAGTGATCATCTTTTCAAATCTTATCAAAAGTGGAAAACAGATATGATCCTATCTCTAAGTGAACCTAGAACACCCAAACTTGACATTCCTATCATTCTTGAGAAGGAAGTTCTTCCTTTGAAAGATAAAACTAATGTCTTTCCTCAAGAAGATTCCCAACCCATCCCTATGGATGTGACTATGCCTATGATTAATAAACTTCCTAAAAGTAGACCTATCCCTCCTCGTCATGATGGACTTGGTCTCCTTCCAAAACCAAATAATCCTCCTTTATATGGAGCAGTTCCTCCTCCTTCCTCTTATGGAGAGAAGAGACCTTCCTCTTCTCCTATTGTTCAACCTAAGAGACCACAACCTAAACACCCAAGTGATAAGGATGAGAATATTTCTCCTCCTCAATCTTCTCAACTTCCTACTAAGACTAGACGAAATCGTTCTGCACGTGAACGCTGATGAAAGCGTCGCCTTAGAGCTCAGGCAGCTGCTGCTCAAACTTTGCAATCCCCAAAAACACCTTCAACAAGCATTATTCCATTTTCTCCTCAGCTGACGATTGAGCCGAAATCTCCTAAACATAAGATGCATGATGGTCTTGATCCTGTGCGAGTTAAAGATCCTATTTTTATAAATCTTGATGATGATATAGATGAAAATGTTATTCATGATGAAAATGCTACTTCTCCTGTTCATTCTGATAGTGAATATGAACTTGTTGATGTTAATAACCATCTATCTAACGAATTTTCTAAAGCACTTATCCTAGCTCCTAGACAAGAACACCGCGGCTTGGGATATGAACATAGCCCTTGTTTGGATCTTGTGATAGCTCCATCTGCTGTGTTGGATGTTCCTCCTCTAGCGTGTTCCCTGCCTTCCCGAAACATTGATCAGCAAGATCGGGGGGTAGATGACGTGCTAGACTAGTTTCATTAGCATAGCAGATTCTCTCCTCCTCTCTTTCGTTACTTCTTCTATGTGTTATTCTCATTCTTCTATTTGTTGTCCTTAGTGTTGTCTACTTGAGGACGATGCAAAGCATTGAGTTCTCTCGATCTCTCTCATGTTGACTCAAAAGACACATGTGTTCCCTTCTTCTAGGTGACCTTCCTTGATTGGGGAATGAAGAACAATTATGCATACATACATATGATATACATGAATTATCATATAGCATACTGACCCCGAGGAAAGCGAAGTCACCTCGTGCTTTGTGTTTTGTGTCTATTATCCTTGGGCTTATCTCACACTTGGGGGCTAAATCCTTGTGATAACGTGCTCCTTTCCCTTTTTCATTTTCTTATATGTATCACTACCTTAAAGCAATCACCCCCAGTGAGGCATGTGCGATCGCTTTAACATAGGGGGGCATACATCCCGTTCATATCTTTTCAAGATACTTGAAAATTTCTTGACAAATTTAGCTTTGCCTTGAAAATTTTTGATATCTTTCTTGCATGACTCATAGTGAGGGAACCTTGCTACTGACAGTCATGGTTCTCCCTCGTGATCTTCCCTTTTACCTTGTCAATCGAAGTCATAAGATCCTTAGTCCATTGGGGGCTTGGTGTATCTTGCCTCCTTGACATGGTGAAAGTTTTTCAATGTTGTTTCCTTGTACTTTACCGGAAGTATGAGCGTACGCTTATACTCCCGCTAAAGTGGGGGCTAAATGTAGCGTCCTAAAATTGAGACACTTGCAATTTCGACCGCATTTGGGTCTTCACGATGGCGACGCAACACTAAACCTGAATGGAGACCCCGAAACTTGCTCATGACACCAAAAACTGCATTTTTCGAGCACCCTGGCCTGATCCTCCTTGCACCCTGCTGTCCCGGGAGGTGGGACTAGAGCGCCCAGCGCCTTGGTCCCTGGCCCTATTTTGGGCCCGGTCTCCTATGGGACTTCGGGCCTTTTTGTTTGCAAATTGGAAAATAACATTTCCTGGTTGGCCTAAGGTCGGGAAAATCAGTCTTTTAACCCTAATTGGCAAGTATATAAACTACTTTTCCTCTCTCATTTGGGGAGGAGGAGGATGAAAAAAGGTGAAAACGATATCCAAACATTCAAGCATTCAAGCATTCAAGCATTCCTTCAAGCAATTGATCATTCTAAGTCTCCATTCAAGGCTAAGTGTTGCATTCAAGACAAGGATTCAACCATTGAAGAGGAGATCACTTACAACACATTACATGCTACAACATACAACATACAACAAACAACAACATCTATATCTTCGCATATAAGGATACAAACATCCTTACAATAAGGTATTAGTACTTGTTTTACATTACATTTACAGCATTTCTCATTTCTTGGTTAATTCCAAAACTGGGGTTTGACCTAAGGGCAAACCCCTAATCCCTAACCCCCCAATCATCTTCGCTTTTCTGTGTGTAGACTGCAGGTACGCGGCTGAAATTGAAGATCTAGAATCCTTGTGCAGAGACGAACAGATCCCCCTTCGTTTCGCGGATTTTTCGCAGGACCGTGTGCACGCTGGGCGCCATCGTCCCGTCAACTTTTGCTCAAATTTGCAGGACAGCGCCGTCTCGACATTTTACTGCTAATTCTAGGTCCGCAGCTTCATCCTATATCCCTAACTCAGTTTATAAGCGAATCTTTCTCACTTTCTATGCATTCCTAGTTCAATCTTTCCATCTACATTCTTTACAAAAGAGGGTATCCTTGCTATCACAACCCTTGAAACTCATATAGAATCCAATCTTGCATTGCGTGGGATTGGATCTTGTGGGTTTCAACCCCTCTTTTGAATGTAAAGTCCCTCCTAAGTGCAAACCATCAACCCTAGTGACTCTCCCTTCTCCCTCCTCGGAGTTGGGGAGGGGGAGAACGACTAGGGTTCGATTTTTCCGCTTTACAAGAACTCTTTTTGCTTATTTTACTATAGGTAGGGGTATCAACCCCAACTTACCTCTAAGATATTCAAAGGTGTACTTCTTAGTGGCTTGGTGAAGATATCAGGCACCTGCTCTTTTGTTGGAATTTACTCCAACATCACTTCCTTTTCTTGAACTTGTTCCCTTAGATAGTGATATTTGATAGCTATATGCTTCATTTTGGAATGTATCACCGGATTCTTGGATATGTCAATGGCACTGGTGTTGCCACAATGAATCACTACTGGTCCAACCACCTTTTCTTGGATACCTTCCAACAATTGCTTGATCCAAACTATTTGTGTGCATTTGATTGCAGCAGATGCATACTCAGCATCAGTTGTAGATTGAGATATGCAATTTTGTTTCTTGCTTGTCCAAGATACAATCCTATCTCCAAGAAAGAATGCACCTCCACTAGTGCTCTTTCTATCTTCAATGTTCCCTGCCCAATTTGAATCAGTGAAGACACTTAATCTAATCTCTCCCTTATGTGGATACCAAAGACCATACTCATTAGTCCCCTTCAGGTATCTAAATATTTTCTTGACTGCCACCATGTGAGTCTCTTTCGGATTTACAAAAAAATTGGCAACCAAGCAAACAACTTGTGCTATGTCTGGTCTACTATGGACTGCATACTACAACTTACCGATCATGGACCGGTAAAGTGTCTCATTTACTTCTTCAGCCTCATCATATTTAGAGAGCTTGCAACCTGTAACCATTGGAGTTTCAACAGGTTTGCAAATTTCCATCCCAAAAGTTTTCAGAACTTCCCTTATGTACTTAGTCTGACTAACGGAAATGTCATTCTTTAGCTATGAGACTTGCAGGCCAATAATTTTTTTTATCTCACCAATTGGGATATCTCAAATTCTTGCTTCATTTGTTCTGCAAAACTTCTACTCATCTCATCATCTCCTCCGAAGATGATGTCATCTACAAATATCTCAACAATTAGATGTTTACTTTCAACTGCATTCTTTAGATACAAGTTACTATTATCACTGGTTCTTTTGAACCCTATGCTTAGTAGATATGAGTGCAACCTCTTATACCAAGCTCTTGGTTCTTGGTTTAGCCCATATAGAGCCTTTTGCAACCTGCATACCATATTTCTTCCATCTTCAGATGCAAACCCTTATGGTTGCTTCTTCCTCTAACACCCCATTTAAGAATGCCGATCTAACATCCATTTGGTAAACTTTGAAATTTTTGTAAGCAACATAGGCCAATAAAATTTTGACCCCTTCCATCCTGGCCATCGGCGTGAAGGTTTCTCCATAGTCCAAACCTTCTTCCTGAGCATAACCCTTGTAGACTAATCTTGCTTTGTTTCTTATCACTTTATCGTTTTCATCCATTTTATTTCTAAACTCCCACTTAGTGCCTATCACATTTTTATTTTCCGGTCTGGGCACTAGAGTCCATGTTTCATTTTTCTCATTTTGCTCCAGTTCTTCTTACATGGATTTGACCTGGTCATCATCTTTTAGAGCCTCCTTTGTTGTTTTAGGCTCAAATATGGAGAGCATACAACCATTCTCTCTTTCTCTTCTTCTGGTTAGAACTCCTACATCTTTGTCACCAATGATATTTTTTACAAAATGATTGTTTCTGACATACTTAGCCAATACCAGTTCACTTCTTGGAGCTTCTTCTACCGGTTGTGTAGGTTCTACTCTACAGGGTTCTTCATTTGCCACTTCAACATAATCTTCTTGAGTAGGTTCCACCAGTACATTGTACTCGAACCCTTTATAGTCCTCTGGTTCACTCTTGTTGTCCTGTTCATTTTTCTCGGAGTACTCATCTACTCTAACATTTGCACTTTCCACAATCTTATCGGTCCTTTTGTTCAAATAACGGTATGCCTTACTCTTTGTGGAGTAACCTGAGAAGGTTCCTTCATCACTCGGGATCAAATTTTCCAGTGTACTCATCCCTCTTGATATAGCATCTACTTCCAAATACTTTGAAATAACAAACATTAGGTGAGTATCCACACCATAATTCATAGGGAGTTTTATTTGTCCCTTTCTTTACTTGTATTTGGTTCAAGGTGTATACAACAATTCTTATTGCTTCTCTCCAAAAAATATGTGGAATATCCTTTTGTATCATCAGAGTCCTTACACAATCAATAAGAGTTTTGTTTCTTCTTTCAGCAGCCCTATTCTGCTAAGGTGTTCTGGGTGCAAACATTTGTGTCATAATCCCATGTTCCTCATAGTAATTCATGAACTCTTGAAAGTTGAACTCTCCTCCTCTATCTGGTCTTAGACACTTTAGATTCTTATTGGTTCCTCTTTCTACTTGAGCCTTAAAAACTTTAAACATGTGAAAGGCTTTAGATTTTTCCTTCAACAATATAGCCCACATCATTCTTGAGAAGTCATCCACAAACAACATAAAATACCGGTCTCCATAGAAACTCTTGGTTCTCATAGGACCACACAGGTCTATATGAACTAAGTCCAACACATTTTCAGATGAATAGGATTTACTGCTGAAACTAGACCCGGTCAACTTTCCTAGTTGACACTCTTTGCACATAGCATTTTTAGGTTTCACTAAATTAGGCATACCTTTGACAAATTTTGTCTTACTGACTTTTGCTATGCTATCAAAGTTAACATGACACAGTCTTTTGTGCCACAACCAACTATATTCTACCTTACCCATTAGACAACTACCTATGGTGGTGTCTAGGTGAAATATATTGCCTCTTGACTATTTACCGGTAGCAATCAAACTTTTTGATTTGTCATTTATTTTGCATATTCTTTCATTGAATTCTAATTGGTAACCCTTATTGTTAAGTTGTGCAACACTTAACAAACTATATTTTAGCCCTTCTACCCAATAGACATCATCACAATTTGTTTTATCATTCAGGACTATAGACCCCTTACCTTTTATTGCACAAGGAGCATCATTTTTGAATCTCACAGTTCCTCCATTGCAATCCTCCATGTGGAGGAGTTTGTTTCTGTCACCGGTCATGTGGTGAATGCAACCACTATAAATCACCCATTCTCCACACTGGTTTGCACTAGAAATCAGTGTCATATCATCTTCCTCTGTGCTATCCTCCTTAACTACCACAAATATAATTCCATCTCCATCAGATCCTTCTACTTCTTCATCAGTGACTCCTTCTTTTGCAAGATAACACTCCTTGCTCTTGTCCCTGTAGCTTCTGAAATTATCCTTCCTATCTCTATCATTGTCAAGACATCTTGAAGCAATATGACCTATCTTATTATAGGAGAAGCACTTTAAGGGTAATTTACCTTTATACTTTCCTTTTCCTCTTGGAAATCTTCTTGCCAATAGAGCTTCAATTTCATCTTGCTCTTATTCTTCAGATAACAGATTGTCAGTTTCATGAGAATGATCGGTTCTTATAGTAGAACTACTTCCAGTTTCTTTTCTTCTCCTTGTTGGTGCATGCATCATGGAGGCTTTGAAAGCAACATCAATATTTGGTACGTTGTTGTCATAATTGCTCAGTTCAAAAGCAGTCAACTTATCGATCAGTGAGTCAAGAGATACATTAACTGTTCCTAAGGATCTGAGTTCTTGGATGGCAGAGACCCTTATGGCATATTGTGGTAGAAAGATTCTCATGATTTTTCTAACCACATCATCCTCCTCAAGATTTCCTCGAACACTTTTAATGGAGTTTACTACATCCTTTATTCTCTTGCTATACTGCTCTATGTTTTCTCCTTCTTGCATCCTCATCTCATCATATTTTCCTCTCAGGCTATCTACATTATCCTTTTGAACATGAGGACCTCTCCCATAGATTGTCTTCTGCTTATTCCATATATGAAAAGTTTTTTTCAAATCTTGAACCTCAACAAATTCATTATTAGAAAGAGTACTAACAATCAGATCCATAGCAACAGTATTATCTTGCCTTTCCTTGATCTGATCTGGAGTGAGAGTCCTTGAAGGTTCATTATACTCCATGATTACATGATTTCAGTAATGTTCTCCTAGGGATCTTAGATAAAGCTTAATTCTTCCACACCATAAGGTGTAATTCTCCTTAGAGAGCTTAGGACCCTCCTTTCGCATTATCTTGGGTCTTTCCTTAAGCTGATTAAGCTTCTTCTAAATCTAAGGACCTAGTGATGCTCTGATACCAATTTTTAGTCCCAACAGGTGTTGAGAGGGGAGGGGTGAATCAACACCTTATCAAATTTCACAATTAAAACTTTAACTCTAATCTTGTACTTATTCAATATTCATTCATATACTTAAATACTGCAGAAGAATAAGCATGCATGAAAATGATATACAGTGACACCAAGATTTATCTCGTGGAAACCCAAATGGGAGAAAACCACAGTGTGAGTAGAAACTCACAAAATTTGTACTCTTCTAGAGTACACCTAGTAAGGAGCCATCCCTATTAGGAGATTAAAAAGACACTGTTAGATGCCACTCGGTTAAGGGATTTTGTTTAAGGCCTGTTAGTGCCTTTACCCTGTTAAAGGTAGCCTGATTAAAGGACTTAAGAATATCAATTAAGATGTCACTCGGTTAAGGGATTTTACAATGGGACCTATTAAAGTCCACCTGGTTAAGGGATTTAAGTTGCAATGGTTAGAAAGCAACAAAAGGATGATCTGTTGATTTAGTTATTGATAGCTTGATGAGATCATAATGTGAATCACACTTTGTCCACATCAGTTGTGTCTGCTTTGCACAACATCGATCTTTTGACCTTCGGCTTTGTACTCTGTCAGTTCTCTGACCTTCAACTTTGCACTCAGCCAATTCTCTGACCTTTGGCTCTACGCTCGGTCAATCCTCTGTCCCTCGACTCTCCACTCAGTCCGTCTACCTCACACACTCTCTACTTTGCTAAATCATTTTAGCACTTCCTCTCACTCTTCTCTTCACTCTGGATCGCCTTCAACAAGTTCTATTTTTTGCAAATTTTACGATCAAGTATTTTTGAATAAACTCAAGAACACTTTATACATTTTTTGTCGTCACCTCAATCAAGGCAATCCCAGATTTTGAAAAATTTCAAATTCAAAATTTTCACACGCATTCTCTGCATGCCCTGCAACAACTCCGCCAAGTGTTCAATGAATTCGGCCACCGCATCCCCCCAAAATAGTAACTTTTGGGTCGAGTTCATTCATTAAGGTGTGAACTAGAAAATCCGTAGGTAATCATGGCTTGACTGCATGATAACTGAAGTTGACCTCACCAACTTGTGATTTGGCGTAGACGCAAGCTCACCAATCTCACCAACTCACCTTTTTCCACCACAACTGAATAACTGATCACCTCTCTGATATTTTTGGTAATCACCTATCTTCTTTCTGTCATATCGGTGTACCAGTATGCCACTGCACTTCTATATTATTGGTTCATCCTTTGATTGCCGGTTTGCGGTGCTATCATCAAGTCTCTTTCTCTGTTTGCCAATGAGGTTCCAATTTGTATACAACCTCAAGCCTTATTGCCTAAGTCACCTTTTGTGACTTCATCATCATCAAACTGACCAACATGAAGATTTGACCTCAACACCAATCTTCTTGAGTGACAGACCAGTTAGATTAGTCTATCTTCCCTTGAGTTGATTAAACTTTGGCCTTTTGTCTCTTATGTTGTTTCCATGTGTTTACAAGTGTTCACTTTTGCTTGTTGAAATACACCACTCTACTGATACCACTTCACTGGTCAGTGTTAGACATCAATGACAAATCTTAGCTCATATACCGGTTCTCTGGATTGGCCTATATTGTCAATGCCAATAATCCCTGCCCTATTTTTTGGGCGGGACCCTTCTTAGCATTGCATTGCTAGTTGTGCATTGCATGGGAAACTTCCTCAATGTTGGCCCATGACAAAAATCAAATCCACTAACATGTATTTAAGGGGCATTCCTCCTCTCATTTGCATAAGTGGGATAGGTTGAAGTTGGATGGGTCAAAGTTGGATAGATTCAAGTTGCACAAGAAATCAAGCATTCAAGAATCTTGAAGCATTCTTTTCCAGCATTGAGCATTCTCAAGTCTCTCTTCAAGGCTAGGTGTTGCATTCAAGTGAAGGATTCAACCATTGAAGAGGAGATTGATTCCAACATTTAATTCCATACATGAATTTCTATCAACATTACTATCACAACCTCCCTTGAGGTGATTTACAATTCAGTCTTTCATTTATAGCTACTTGCAAGTACTTTCTTTCATTACTTGGTTAATTCCAAAACTGGTGTTTGACCTAAAGGAAAACCCCTAATCCCAATCCATTTCCCTCTATGTTCTGTGTGTAGGTTGTAGGTGTGTAGTTGCATTTTCGGATTTGGGCTCCATTTGTAGAGGTGAAAAAACCCTTTTCATTTCACAGATTTTTCAGAGGACTGTGTACGTTACCTTCACTGACTGGGCAACTTTTCCTCAAATTCGCAAGGCAACTTTGTCTCGACATATAACTGCCAGATTCAGGTGCACAACTTCATCCCACATTTTGATCTCAAGTTATAATTAGTTCTTTGTCACTTTTGTATTACATAATTCAATCAATTCCCTTTCATTTCAAATAAGGAAGAGGGGATCAACTTATCATTCCCATTTTAATCAAAATTCAATCTTCATCTTTGGAAGGTTGAATCTAGTGAGTTCTCCTCTCCTCTTCCAAATTTAATTTGGTGAAAAGTGTTTAAAGGGTAATCAATAGTGAAGCTCTCATCTCTCTCTGAGGAAAAGGGTAGTTTTCCTCTTGATCTCATCAATCACCATTTTTCCACATTATAGGAACTATAGAGAGGGGCAGACTTTAACAGGTGATTAAAAAAAAATTGTGCTTCCAATCAAAAATTAACTTTCACTTATGTTAATATGCACTCTTAAGTTTAAAGATGCAAAGGTGCTCATATTTTAAAAGAGAAGAAATTTATTTGTATATTATTAGGTTGTGTAGAATGCAACAGAGACTTTGTTGGCAAATGACACTGTTCTAGTGACTCTGGTGAAGATTGTGTTGGACACAATGGATCACTGAGAAGGGGGCGAATCAATGATTTAAACTCTTTTCTTTCAACAAGGAGATACCAGTAACTTAAACAATGTAAGCAGAGTGTGTAAAAGGACTTGCTAAAATAGTAACATACCACATGCACAAGAATACATCACATAACACCAGATATATACAAGGAAAACCCAATGTGGGAAAAACCTTGGTGAGAATAGTTGCTTGAGATCTTCTGCTCCAATCCAGCCTCACAATGAATCTTTGATTACAATATTTAGGGCACCAACACAAGGAGCACCAACCCCTAATTTATGAGCACCAACTCAAAGGAGCAGTAACCCCTGCACAATTTATAGGCTACAACCTAAAGGAGCTACAACCCCTGCACTAAGCTTCAACTTAGTGAAAATAATATAAGACTCAGATATACAAATGGAATCATTTTTGCAAATGAAGTTTTGCAACCTTACAATATTCTCCTCTATTGGTTTTAGCCTTACCAGTTTGTATACTCTCCACTCACTCTGCAACTTGACTTTGTTGATCACTTTTCTCAATCCCCTCTCACAATCACTTTCTTCTCTCAAATCACACTTAATCACTCTTAATCAGACACAACCTCTATCGGTTTGTCACCTCTGTGATCAATGCACACTCCACCAATTGTTCCCTACACCGGTTTATACTTCTTCTCCTTATCAGTCAGATCTTCACTCATAAAAACTTGAAGTGTTTTTCTCTTTGGATCTCAGATAACAATATTACACTTGTCATCCCTTTGTAGCAACAACAATCACAGTCTCAAGTCATCATATTTAAAATTGAGCTTTCTTGCCAAGAATCAATTTAAACTTGGGGTGGTTAGGGTTTCTTTTACCCGACACAATCTGCATGAGATCCGATCCAGTCTATCTTGGATCGATCACCTATACTTGAGGAATGCATCTATACACATTTTCCATTATCCAATGCATACTTGCTAAACATAGAAATCTCATACATGATTTTCTACCTTGAAATCTATCATCTCTTAAAAAGCCAAGTCATTTCCTTATCGAGATCTTCTTGCAATGTAATTTCTTTTCTTTGATCCAAGCGCCAACTACTCCCTAATCTTCCTCTATCATTCTTTCTTCCTCAAGCCGCATCAGTTAGTTACAATCCCGTGATTTTTGGCGGTTTCATTAATGTCGACTAGCTATTTCAACAACCATGTTGATGGAGGCTTCACCAACCTTTTCATGTTTGCCACCTCAGCTCCACATGGCATCACAATAGTCATACACTCAGCTTACCTACACAAGGTCAATTTGAACATTCAATAAACTCATATCGGTACAAACCTTTACCGGCGAGACCTTCTCCTCCTGCTAACCGGTATTTCATACTACATTGATAGCACATTTTCACCTCCGGTGATTTGTGGTTACTTTAACATTATGCCTCTTCATCATAAATAGGAAGCCAAACTGCAAACCAATTTAAGCTCTACTGGTTATCACTCAATCATGCCAACACACATGCATGTCACCTCATGTTAGTGAAGTCATTGATAGTCTCAATAACTGCTTGTTTTCCACCATACCGGTTTGACAAGTCTTCATGTTAATCTTCTCAATACCTTACTTGTCTTTCAACATATTGGTACACTCTCCTTCATACCGGATGACATACCTCTACCAGTATCCTGCCTGCAATACCAGTTGACATCAATGACAATTCAATGCCAACAATCTCCCCCTTTGGCATTGATGTCAACATTTTATTTTTTGATTTCTCTCCCCCTTTGACAACAATGGAAAAGGTAACTTTAGTCTGACACCAATAATCTCTCCCTTGACAACATCTATTTAAGACACACTCTCCCCCTGTTTCCATGCTTCATGATTCAAGGGTCATAAAATAGTGGCAATGGTTGACTCCCCCTGAATCATGTATCCTCTTATGTATTTAAGTGCTACGAAATGGTGAGATAACTCCCACTTTTTGTCTTAAGTACTCAAAAGGACCCAATGGAAGTGGCTTGGTAAATATGTCAGCAATCTGCTCATTAGTGGGAACATATTCTACTATGACCTCCTTGTCTGCAACCTTCTCCCTCAAGAAGTGATACTTTATTGCAATGTGTTTTGTTCTTGAGTGCATTACTAGATTCTTGGAGATGTTGATTGCACTTGAGTTATCACACCAGATTGGGATGGGTTCTGGTATCTCCACCTGTATATCTTTTAGTGTCTAGTTCATGCATAGAACCTATGAACAACATGTAGTAACCGATATATACTCTACCTCTGCAGTAGATAGTGACACTGAATATTGTTTCTTACTATGTCATGATACTAACCGGTCTCCTTAGTAGAACACACCTCCACTTGTACTTTTCTGGTCATCAATACTTCCCACTCAATTTGCATTAGTATAAGCCTGCAATAAGAAGTCTCCTTTCTTTGGATACCACAAACCATATCTGATAGTTCCTTGTAGATACCTGAAAATTCTTCTAACTGCATTTAAGTGAGACTGTTTAGGAGAAGCTTGGAATCTTTCTACCATGCAAAGAGATTGTACTATATCTAGTCTAGATGTTATTAAATATATCAAACTACTGATCATAGACCTATATAGTGTTTGCTCAACTTTCGGTGATTCATCTATTTTGCTCAACTTACAACCGGTAACCATGGGAGTACTTACCGATTTGTTTTCCTCCATTTGAAATTTCTTCAACATGCCTTTCACATACTTGGTTTGGGAGATGAAAATTCCTTTCTCCTTCTGTGAAATTTGCAAACCAAGAAAATGGGACAACTCACCAAGCATGGACATCTCAAACTCTGTCTTCATCTAATCTGCAAATTCTTTGCACATGATGTCCTTGTCTCCACCAAAAATATTATCATACACACATACAACAACTATAATAATGTGATCTCCATTTACCTTGACATACAAGTTGTTGTCTACATTCCCTTTCCAAAATCCTTGCGCCTTCAAGTATTTGTCTAACCGAGAATACTATGCTATGGGAGCCTGCTTCAAACCATACAGGCCTTTCTTCAACTAGCATACAAAATATTCATCTTCATGCAACAAGTACCCTTCTAGTTATTCCATATACACCTCTTCTTCAAGATTGCCATTGATAAAAGCAGATTTCACATCCATCTGAATACTTTATATCCCTTGTAGACTAAGAAAGCTAAAATATTCTTATTGCCTCTAACCTAGCAACCGGTGCAAAAGTTTCTTTAAAATCAATACCTTCCACTTGAGCATACCCTTTGCAAACTAACCTTGCTTTATGTCAGACTATCTTACCTTCTTCATTCATCTTGTTTTGGTAGACCCATTTGGTACCTATGACATTCTTGTCTACTAGTCTAGGAACAAGTTTCCAAGTCAAATTTTTCTCAATTTGTCTCAATTCTTCATCCATGGCATCTACCCACTTCTCACTTTTTCTAGCATCATCAAAAGTTTTGAGCTCTACTTCCATCATGAGATAGAAATTTACCTGCTCACCTTCTCGAGCTAATCTCCTTCTGGTCTGCACATCTTCATTCCTATCTCCTATGATCTATTCTTTTGGATGATTCTTCTGCACATACCGTTTGGGGATTTTGTTTGGTGTATCTTCTACCAGTCCAGTGTCAAATTTTTCTTTATTTTCAACATCTGAATCACCAATGTAAGGTGTCGGTACAGATTTTCCTCTATGTGAGTCTTCATCTATTCTCACATGTACACTCTCAACCACCCTTCTCAACCTCTTGTTGTAGCATTTGTAGGCTTTACCGTTGGTTGAGTATCCCAAGAAGATTCCTTCATCACTTTGGGAATCAAAACTTCCTAATCTATCAGCATCTCTCTTGATGAAGCACTTAATTTCAAACACTCTGAAGTGTTTGAGTGATGGTTTCCTTTCATTCCATAACTCATAAGGAGTCATTCTACTATTCACTCTTAACTGTACCCAGTTTAAAGTGTAGACAACAATATGAATTGCTTCCTTCCAGTATATATCTGGTATGTTGGCCTCATTCAACATAGTCCTAGCCTTCTCCTTTACTTTCCTATTTTCCCTCTCTACCACCTCATTTTGTTGAGGTGTCCTTGCAGTTGAATACTATCTTCGAATTCCACGGTTCTCACAGTAGTTAACAAATTCATTGGAAGAAAATTCTCCACCCCGGTTAGATCTTAAGCATTTTAACCAGTGTCCACTTTCAGTTTCCATCATCTTCTTGAAAATTTTGAATCTCTCAAATGCTTCAGACTTGTCATGTAGGAAGGTTACCCAAGTTAATCTTGAGTAATCATCCATAAACAACATGAAATACCTTTCTTCGGCTAATGCTCTTGTCCTTGTTGGCCCACATAAGTTTGTATGTATTATCTCCACAGGTCTTGAGGTGTTATATTCTTTTGTTTTAAAGTTGACCTTTGCTTTCTTACCTCTAACACATTCATCACAAAATGTGCTTGCCGGTTTCATGATCTAAGGTATGTTTCTCACATACCGGTTCTTGCTTGTCTTAACCAGATCATCATAATTTACATGGCCTAATCTTCGATGCCACAACCAACTTTCATCAACCTATCCCATCATGCATTGGGACTCATAATATTCCTTCAGATTGTAGACATCACCCTTTGTTCTCTTTCCTTCTGCTACCACCTGACCGGTACTCTGCTTTCTTATCTAACAACTAGTAGAGTCAAATGAGAACTTGTACCCTTTGTCACACATCTGACTTACACTCAACAGGTTATGTTTCAAACCTTCCACATAGTACACATCACGAGCCTTGAGTTTTCCATAAATATTCAGTGTACCTCGACCTTTGATCTTTATGGAGGAGTCACCAAACCAGACCAAACCACCATTCCAATCATCAAGCTTGATGAACTTCTTCTTATCTATGTTCATGTGATTTGAGAAACCACTATCAACTACCCATACTTTCCTCCTTTCAGCATGTAGAGCAGTCTGCACAATCAGGTTGGACTGTGTCTTGGTCTTCTTCTTCTCTACCCAAACCAGTTTCTCTTCTTTCTTTTCGTCTTCTATCACTTTGTGTTCAAATTTTGTTTATAACTTCTCATTCGGTACTATTTTCTTTTGCTTGCTGGTCCTCAGGTTACAATACCTTGCTATGTGACCAAAATTTTGACACTTATAACATTTCACATTAGCACTATAAGATGTATTCAATGCATTCTTGTAGGACAATTGCATATTAGTCCTACATTCATAACTCTTGTGACCAAACTCATTGCAATTATAATATGTGACATTTGTACTTTGTAATACAACAAATGAGTTTCTACTCTCAAAACTAGGGTTGACATTCATTTTCCTACAGTCTTCCATTCTATGACCGAACTTATTACACCAGTGACAATAACCATGAAAATTCGGAACATACCAGTTAGGATGTTTTGAACCTACAAACAACTGCCTCACTGGGGGGTCTTCCTTTCATGATGCTAACTCTTGTGAATCCTTCATGATTAGTACTTGCATTTATCCTTGGATCTGTATGTTGATGCATTGAGTATGGTCTCTGGTTCACTGATTGAGTATACTGGTTTGTATGGCAGTTTCTAGCAGCATCTACATATGTCTTCTTACCGATATCCTTGCTTACCGTAAATGTTTTCTTCCCTTCACCTTCAATTGAAGAAGTGAACTGTATTTCCTTATCGGATGTGTCTTTGATGTTTGAAATTTGACCTTCTTGAAAACTTAAGGCTTTGGTATCTTTGGATTTCTTTTGTTTGCTCAACATCTTGTCCAAAGCTTCAGTGATGCCTTCATATTTGCTTCTCACTTTTATTTCTTCCTGACTTTTCTCCCAGTCCTTTCAGAGTTTCACTATTTCTACTTCTAGATTCTGATGTTCCTTTTCTTTTTCACTTAGACTAGTAGTAGTGACTTCACACATCCTCTTGGCCTCTTCTATTTGGAGTTTTAGATCTGCAATAGTTTTCTTGGACTCTTCAAGAGATTGTTCCAACAACTCTTGTTCTTCAACTGCAACCCTTTTTACTTTCTTCAAATCTCTTCTTGTTTTCTTTAGCTCATCTAAGGCACTAATGAGTTCTTCTTCAAGATCAACTTCTCCTTCTTGCTCTTCCTCTTCTTCTCCTTTAGGTACTGGTACCTCTTGAGCCATGAAAAGGTTTGCTCTGACTTGATCTCCACTGCAACAGTCTTCTAAGGCACTTTCCTCATCTGTGGTATCATTTTCATGAGTGTAAAGACTGCTCTACTTTCAGTAGCCTCTTCTACCATGTCTATGGCTATTCTTCTTCCTATCCTTACTATATGATCTATTGTCACTTGATTGGTCATCTTCATTCTTATCACCATAAGGACATTTAGTAGAAAAATGTCCAATCTTTCCATAGTTAAAACATTTCAGAGGCAGCTTACCTTTATATTTGTCTGAACCTGTCTTGAGTCTTCTGACAAAGTTTTCCATGATGTCATCAGACTCTTCATTGGTTGCATCATGAGAAGATTCTTCTTTTCATTTTCTTGAAGTCCTAAATGCAGTTTCTTTCTTCACGATATCAGTACCGATAGTTCTCATCTCATAAGCAGTTAGGGAGCCATGCAACTCATCCATTGTAAAGACTTTCAGATCTCTTGCTTCTTCTATTGCTGAGACCTTTGTATCATACTTAGATGTGAGAGATCTAAGTACTTTCTTCAATACCACCTCATCTTTTATTTCTTCTCGAAGTCCTCTATTGGTATTTATTGTTTCATCAACCCTTTGGAGATAGTAAGCAATATTCTCTTCATCTCTCATCTTAAAACCCTCAAGTTGTGCTCTTAATGTCTGCAACTTGGCTTCCTTGACTTTAGCATCGCCTTCAAATATCTTCTACAACTTATACCAAGTTTCCTTGGTAGAAGAGCGGTACATAAATTTAACAAACTCATTATCAGACAACCCACTAAGAATGGCATTCTTAGCTTTAGTGTTGTTCTCATATTCCCTCCTAGCATCTGGATCAATATGAGGATTATTGGGGACTGTGTACCCATTCACAACTAACATCCATACATCACAACCTAGAGAGGACATATATGTTTCCATTCTTCTACTCCAAAAGGCATAATTGACACCATTAAAAATTGGAGCTTTTGAGAAGGCGAATTCATTTCTTGCCATTGTGAACACTTGACAAGATCTACTTAAGCTAGAGAATGCTTTTGACAAAATAGGGTACCTATGCTCTAATACCAATTGTTGGACACAATGGATCACTGAGAGCGAGGTGGATCAGTGATTTAAACTCTTTTCTTTCAACAAGGAGATACCAATAACTTATGGAACAAACTGAGTGCTAAACGGTAACTTAAATAATGCAAACAGAGTGTGTTAAAGGACTTGCTAAAACATTAGCATACCACATGCACAAGAATACATCACACAACACCAGATATATAAGAGAAAAAACCAAAGTGGGAAAATCTTCGGTGAGAATAGCTGCTTGAGATCTTCTGCTCCAATCCAACCTCATAATGAATCTTTGATTACTATATATAGGGTACCAACCCAAGGAAAACCAACCCTTGATTTATGAGCACCAACTCAAAGGAGCACCAACCCCTACACAATTTATAAGCTACAACCTAAAGGAGCTACAACCCTTGCACTAAGCTTCAACTTAGTGAAAATAATATAAGACTCAGATATACAAATGAAATCACTGTTGCAAATGTAGTTTTACAACCTTACAATATTCTCCTCTATAGGTTTCAGACTTACCAATCTGTATACTCTCCACTCACTTTGCAACTTGACTTTCCTGATCACTTTTCTCAATCCCCTCTCACAATCACTTTCTTCTCTCAACTCACACTTGATCACTCTTAATCAGGCACAACCTCTGTTGGTTTGTCACCTCTATGATCAATGCACACTCCACCGGTTGTTCCCTACACTGGTTTATACTTCTTCTCCCTATCAGGCAGATCTTCACTCATAAACACTTGAAGTGTTTTCCTCTTCGGCTCTCAGATAACAATTTTGCACTTGTTTGTTGGCATTTGCATGAAGATTGCATTAATGATATGTTATGTTGTCACTGATGTTAATTGAACCGATAATGGTACTTATAATATTGTTGATATTGTTGTTATTTATATTGTCTTGTAATCAGTAGGAAGATCTTTGAGGAAGATGTTGCAAACCAATATGTAAGTATGTATAAGGTTAAAACCTTTCTATGCAATGTAATCATTAAACCCTACCAGTTGTTGTTTTGTTAAACCCTAACCGATCAATATGTTGGTTTAAGATCTGATGATGAGCAGTAATGATGGTGACAAGTGTGGTCATTGTACGAAGATAAGTTTAAATTATTTTGGTGCATTTTTTTTTGATTGTCTAGGGAATGAGTAAAGTGGATTGCATCTAATGCAAAGCGTGTGATCAGTTACAAGTCCGATGAAGCGGCGATCATGGAGTGGTTGGAATTTTCTTGAAGAATGTGTATAGATTGCTATGTAAATCCAACGATCATACTTGTACTGACTTGTTTGTAATCTCTATGAGAGAATTAAGTTTTTGTTGTGTTACCAACCTAATTGATTTGTATTTAAGGTCGATGAAGTTGTTTGTAAGGAGTTGGAAAAGTTGGCAGAAATCAGTTGAGTGTGTGATTGCCTAACCGAAGAATGAATCTGCAATTTGAGTAAAGGCAGATTGAAGCTTAAAAGGATCTTATGAAGCAAATGTAGTGCTATTCAAACAGATCAAGAAACATTGTTGTTTTCTAACAATTACAACAGAATTGAAATCCCCTAACCGGGTAAGCTCTAACAAGCTTGGTTACTTCTTAAATCCTCTAACAAGGTGGTCCATTAGCTTGGATTCTCAAATCCTCTACCAAGGTTACTCCTAACAGGGTATTTACTTTTTATCAAAGAATTTGTAAGATCCCTTAACAAGGTGATTCCTAACAGAATCAGTTCTTAACATGACTTATTGTAAAAGCTTTAATAGGCTTGGCTCCTAACAGGGCGAACTTCAGAAGAGTTCAGATAGTTGTCTTGTGAGTCTCATCTCACCGTGGTTTTTACCTATTTGGATTTTCCGCATATAAATTATTTGTGTCATGTGGTGAATTTTTTTGTGGTTATGATCTTATTTGGTGATTCGATTAACTTCAGATAAGGCATGATAACTGGAAGCATTAAGAAATGGAATATATTGATATATGATTAAGCATTTTTTATGTTTACAAGTTGAATGATGTTTACTTTTAAGCTGGTATAACGGTTAATCGATTGATGTTGAGTATTCTTATGAGTATTGATCTTGACAGTGAAAGTTTACTTTGTGTGATTGAATTTGAGTTTGGGAAGTTTGTATCAGTTTTTCAGTTTATTGATTCACCACCCCCCCCCTCTTAGTAATATACTGGATACTTATTCTTTTGTCATACCATCAATTGATATCAGAGCATCTCAAGTCCTCTTAAATCTAAAAGCCTAACAACTTGAGGAAAATATCTTGTAGATCATGATGAAGAAGGAAGGTTCAAAGTTCAACAAAGATAACTATAGGATATGGAGTGATAGAATGAAGATTTACATCTAGAGTCTGGGAAGTCAATATTGGGATCATGTAGAAACCAGTATGTTGCACCTACTAGAAATCTGACTAATGGTCAGAAGAAAGAACAACAAGAAAATCATCAAGCACTAGAGGCTATTATCAGTTCCTTGTCTGATGCTGAATATGTAGATGTTCATGGTCTTGAAACTGCATATGAAGTATGGAAAAAACTTGAAGAGATTTATAGCAGTGATGAACATGTTAAGATTGCTAAAGAAGAGAGCCTAAGAGAAAAGTTTGAGGACATGAGAATGTCCGAAGGTGAGAATATCCAATAGTATGGTTAAAGGATAAAAGAGATAGTTGGTGAAATAAAGAGTGCAAGAGGGAAAGTGGAAGATGACACAGTAATCAGTAAGGTACTAAGAACCCTGCTATAAGTCTATTATATTTGAGTTGTAGCTATTCAGGAGCTGAAGTCCATTGAAAAAACTAAGGTAACTCTTGACTCTATCATTGGCAAACTTACTGCTTTTGAATTAAATGGTTATGATGGTAGTGTACAGAAATCAGAATCTGCATTCAGAGCTTTTGTTTCTAACCCATCTATGAGAAAAAAGCAGAGATACTTGACATGGCTATGAATCTAGATCCAACAGAGATGCTGATGATGAAGACAGTTTAGTGGAGCTTGAAGCATTGTTGGAAAAATCACTACCTAGAGGCACTGGGAAATACAGAGGTAAACTACCTTTAAAATATTTTGTACGCAAGAAGATTGGTCATATAGTAGCTAATTGTCCTAATGGTGAAAATGAACACAAGAGAAACAAATTCAAGAAGTATAAGGGTAAAACCAAGAGAGATTGTCTTATAGCGGTTGACAGTGGTATCACTGATGAAGAATCTGATCATGATACTAGTGAAGATATTATCTTTGTAGCAGTTACAGAAGAGATATCAAATCAAAGGGCATTAGTGTCCAGGATGGATAACTCTGATGATTGGATCATTGATAGTGGTTGTTCACATCATATAATTGGTGATTGGAGAAAATTTCTTTCCTTGAAGGAATTTGATGGTGGTGTTGTCATATTTGGCATTGACTCACCCTATATGGTTAAAGGTAAGGGAGTTATTTCTCTTAATGGGAAGAGCGATGTTGGCGATGTCTATTGGGTTGAAGGTCTAAAGCACAATCTTCTGAGTGTGGCACAACTTAATGACAAAGGATACCCACTGGAGTTTAGAAATGGTATGTGAAAAATCTTTGACAACAAAGGTGACTTGATTGCAACCGGGAAACAAAGCAGAGGTCATTTGTTTCATCTTAATCCTAAAGTTATCAGCTGTTTGATTGCAAAAATAGATGATTGTTGGCTTTGGCATAGGAGATTTTATCTTATAAACTTTGATAACATTGTTAAAGTAAGCAACTCCAAGACAGTAAGAGGTCTGCCTGAGATAGACAAACTGGTTAATGCTCTTTGTAAAGAATGTCAGTTAGGAAAGATGAATTTTTCAACTTTCAAGAGAAAGTCCTTCTCAGCAGAGCACTTGTTATATTTGGTTCATACAGATCTATGTGGACCAATAAGAACAAGAAGCATTCATGGTGACAGATATTTGATGATCTTAACTAATGATTGTTCAAGGATGATGTGGGTCACATTCTTGAAGGATAAGAATGAAGCTTTTGGTAAGTTCAAGGCATTCAGGGCCTTAGCTGAGAAAGAGAGTGGCAAAAAGATAAAATGTCCGAGAATAGATCAAGGCGGTGAATTTACTTTTGTTGAATTCACTAAGTACTATGATGAGAATGATATCAAGCAGCAGTTTTATGCACCAAGGATACCACAACGGAATGGTATAGTAGAGAGCAACAACTAGCCAGTGGTTGAAGCTGCTAGGACAATGCTAATACAAGGAGGTGTAGCAAAAACATTTTGGAAAGAAGCTGTAAGTACAAGTGTCTACACAATGAACTGAGTTCTAGTGAAAAGAGGTAAGGACAAGACCCCTTATGAATATTGGTATGGGAGATCACCTGATATTAGCTATTTTATGATATTTGGTAGCAAATGTTTTATTAAGAGAGGTGATTACATAAGCAAGTTTGAAGCTAAGAGTGATGAAGGCAAATTTCTTGGCTATTCCACCAAGAGTAAGTCCTACAAATGCTTCAACAATCAGACACAGAGAATTGTTGAGAGTGTTGATGTTCATGTAGATGAATGTTCTGAAGTCTCAGAGGGAACCAGTTCAGAGAAAAAGGATGAAGATCCTTGCATTTTGCTTTTGGAACCTGAAACTGTTAAATCAGAAACTGGTAAAGCAAATTCTGATGCACTTGTTCAACCGGAACAAATAAATTCAAAAGAAGATGATAATGAAGAAGTTGAACCTAAAGAGAATGATCATGCTATTCCTAGATATGTGAGACTCAATCACAATTCTAAGTAGATTATTGGGGATAAAGATGTTGGAGTACTAACTAGAAGGAGAATAAGAGAGAACTCTTGCATGATCTCCACCATTGAACCAATAAGTGCTAAGGAGGCATTTGGTGATGATCATTGGGCTAAAGCTATGGAGGAGGAATTGGATCAAATTGAGAAGAACAACACTTGGACCTTGGTACCCCAACTGGTAAATAAGAATGTTATATGTACTAAATGGGTGTTTAGAAACAAGTTAAATGAATATGGTGTTGTAGTTCGCAACAAGGCAAGATTAGTCTACAAGGGTTATGCACAAGAAGAAGGAGAAGATTATGGCAAAACTTTTGCACCAGTAGCAAGACTGGAAGGTGTTAGAACTTTACTTGCATTTTCAGCCCACAAGAAGTTCAAGGTATACTAGATGGATGTTAAGTCTGCATTTTTTAATGAGATATTGGAAGAAGAGGTATACATAGAGTAGCGAGATGGCTATGCTTTGACAGATGAGAAATACATGGTATGAAAATTGTATAAAGATTTGTATGGATTAAAGTAGGCACCCAGAGCATGGTATGAAAGGCTTCATACACATCTGATGAAGATAGGTTTTGCAAGAACCACTGATGATAGTAATATTTATCTCAAGTCTGAAGGAGATGAAATACTGGTCAGTGAAGTATTTGTTAATGATATTATTTTTGGAGGTAATGATGTCATGAGCAACAATTTTGCAGATGAAATGAAAAATGAATTTGAAATGTCTTTAGTAGGAGAAATAAAAAAATTCATAGGCTTGCAAATACAACAAATGAAGAATGGTATTTTCATTACACAATCTAAGTATGTGAAAGAGGTTTTGAAGACTTTTGGCATGAGTGACTGTAAACCAGTTGGAACTCCAATGGTTATAGGTTGTAAGTTGTCCAAGGAAGATGAATCTAAGTCTATTGATGAAAAGGAATATAGGTCAATGATTGGCAAATTACACTATGTTGTTCACAATAGACCAGATATCACCCATGCGGTTGGTATAGTTGCTAGATTTCAGAAGAATCCAAAGGAAATACATCTAATAGCAACCAAGAGAATTTTTAGATATCTGAAAGGTACAATTAACTATGGGTTGTGGTATCCATATGGAAGAAATTTTTATTTGAAAGTGTACACATATGCTAATTGGGCAAGAAATGTTGATGACCAGAAAAGCACTACCACTGGAGCATTTTTTCTTGGAGGAAAGCTTGTTTTGTGGAGTAGTAAGAAGCAGAGTTGTATTTCACAATCTACTGCTAAAGCTGAGTATGTTGCATCTTATATGAATTGCACACGGGCTATTTGGATGAGGCACATTTTGGAAGGTTTCAAGATGAAAATCTCAGAACCTATAAAGATTTTATGTGATAATACAAGTGTCATAAATATTTCTAAGCATCATGTTTTGCACACTCGAACCAAGCACATTGAATTGAAGTATCACTTTTTGAGAGAAAAAATTCAAAGTAAAGATGTTATCTTAGAGCATGTTTCTACCAAGGAGCAGCTTGCAAATATCTTTACCAAACCTCTGCATAAGACTACATTTGAGTGTCTTAGAAGTCAACTAGGGGTTGTACCTCTTCATGAAGTTAGTTGAGCATGATGTTGATTGCATTAGTCCATGAATCACTTGCAAAATCTTAGAAGGATTGATGTAGGAGTGGATGTATTCCACAAGGGGAGAATCCAGTTGTAGTATGTTGTTGATGCACAATGTTAATTACATGTTTTACTTTCAATTTGGCATTGTTGTCAAAGGGGAAGAAGAATTATGTGATTGGCAAAGGAAAACCAGCGACGAGATGAAGACAAACATAGCATGGCGAATACTTGATAATGTAAACCATGATTCCTATTCACCAATCATAGCAGCAATGAGAGGTGTTGAAATTTCTATTGCCATCAATGCCAAAGGGGGAAATTGTTGGCATTTGCATGAAGATTGCATTAATGATATGTTATATTGTCATTGATGTCAATTGAACCGGTAATGGTACTTATAATATTGTTGATATTGTTGTTATTGATATTGTCTTGTAACCAGTAGGAAGAGCTTTGAGGAAGATGTTGTAAACCAGCATGTAAGTATGTGAGTTGAATCGGTAAACTGGTGTATACGGTTAAAACTTTTCTATGCAATGTAACCGGTAAACCCTACCAGTTGTTGTTTTCTTAAACCCTAACCAATTAGTATGTTGGTTTAAGATCTAATGATGAGCGGTAATGATGGTGACACGTGTGGTCATTGAATGAAGATAAGTTCAAATTGTTTTGGCACATTTGTTTGTTTGATTGTCTAGGGAATGAGCAAAGTGGATTGCATCTAATGCAAAGTGCATGATGAGTTACAAGTCCGATGAAGAAGTGATCATGGAGCGGTTGAAATTTTCTTGAAGAATGTGTATAGATTGCTATGTAAATCCAATGGTCACACCTGTACCGACTTGTTTGTAATCTCTATGAGAGAATTAGGTTTTTGTTACGTTACCGACCTAATTGATTTGTATTCAAGCTCAATGAAGTTGTTTGTAAAGGAGTTGGAAAAGTTGGTATAAATCAATTGAGTGTGTGGTTTCCTAACCAGAGAATGAATCTGCAGTTTGAGTAAAGAGAGATTGAAGCTTAAAAGGATCTTATCAAGCAAATGTAGTGCTATTCAGATAGATCAAGAAAACCTGTTGTTTTTTAACAATTACAGCAGAATTGAAATCCCCTAACTGGGTAAGCTCTAACACGCTTTGTTACTTCTTAAATCCTCTAACAAGGTGGTCCATTAGCTTGGATTCTCAAACCCTCTATCAAGGTTACTCCTAACAGGGTATTTGCTTTCTATCAAGGCATTTGTAAAATCCCTTAATCGAGTGATTCCTAATAGAATCAGTTCTTAACAGGACTTATTGTAAAAGCTTTAATAGGCTTGGCTCCTAATAGGGTGAACTTCAGAAGAGTTCAGATAGCTATCTTGTGAGTCTCATCTCACCATGGTTTTTACCTATTTGGGTTTTCTACCTATAAATTATTTATGTCATGTGGTGAATGTTTTTGTGGTTATGATCTTATTTGGTGATTTGATTAACTTTAGATAAGGCATGATAACTGGAAGCATTGAGAGATGGAATATGTTGATATATGATTAAGCATTTTTTATGTTTACAAGTTGAATGATGTTTACTGTTAAGTTGGTATAACAGTTAACTGGTTGATGTTGAGTATTGATCTTGACAGTGAAAGTTTACTTTGTGTGATTGAATTTGAGTTTGGGATGTTTGTATCAGTTTTTCAGTTTACTGATTCAACCCCTCCCTCTCATTAATGTACTGAATAATTATTCTTTCATCATACCATCATTGTTTCCCCTCTGTAGCAACAACAATCACAGTCTCAAGTCATCATATTTAAACTTGAGCTTTCCCGCCAAGAATCAATTCAAACTTGGGGCGGTTAGGGTTTCCTTTACTCGACACAATCTGCATGAGATCCGATCCAGTCTGTCTTGGATTGATCACATGCACTTGAGGAATGCATATATACATTTTTTCCATTATCCAATGCATACTTGCTAAATATAGCAATCACGTACATGATTTTCTACCTTGAAATTTGTCGTCTCTTAAAAAGCTCAGTTTTTTCCTTCTTGAGATCTTCTTGAAATTTGATTCCTTTGCTTTGATCTAGGCGCCAAATACTCCCTGATCTTCATTTGTCATTCTTTCTTCCTCTAACCGCATCATTCAATTACAATCCCATGATTTTTGGTTGTTTCATTAATATCAACTTGTTGTTTCAACAAGCATGTCGATGGAGGCTTCATTGACCTTTGCATGTTTGCCACCTCAACTCCACATGGAATCACAATGGTCATACACTTAGCTCACCAACACAAGGTCGGTTTGAACATTCAGTAAAATCATACCGGTACAAACCTTTACTAGTGAGACCTTCTCCTCCTGCTAACCGATATTTCACACTACATCGGTAGCACATCTTCACCTCCGGTGATTTGAGATAACTTTAACATCCTGCCTCTTCATCATAAACAGGCAACCAAACTCCAGACTAGTTTAAGATCTACCAGTTATCACTCAATCATGCCAAAACACACATGCATCTCACCTCATACCGGTGAAGTCACTGATAGTCTCAATAACTACTTGTTTTATACCATACCGGTTTAACAAGTCTTCATGTTAATCTTCTCAATACCTTATTTTTCTTTCACCATATAGGTACACTCTCCTACATACCGGATGACATACCTCTACTAGTAGCTTGCCTACAATACCAGATGACATCAATGACAACTCAATGCCAACAGATTGGTGCATGATAAATGCTTAGGGGTTGTCATTAATGGCAACTCAGTCTGCACATCCTATCCAGTGTACATAGAATTGGTTTACCAGAAGTCATTATCCTCATAAGGTATAAGTCTAGATGGTGGAACTCAGTTACCGGTAGAACATGAGATCATGGTGCACATCTTGGTTTTGGTGACATGTTTTTGGTTGCTGTGATCTAGGATGCTTGTTCAAGGTTTGAGACATATTATTTTGTGATCTTGATATCTGGCGATAAATTGTGTACAAGTTTAGAGCTTTGGTGTCTGGTATTTCAATTAGGGCAGAGCTATTTTGAGTAACGTGTGTTGTAGATTTGTTGGGATGATTTCAATGATCAATTTTGCATTTGAGGTGATTGGGCCAATTATGGGAAGCATTTACCATCTTGTTTTGGTCCGCATTTGGATTTGTGATCGGATTAAGACGACTTTGGTGGAACACGTTTCATGTTGCGTGTTATGCAGTTTTTGGTGAAGTTGACTTTTGAAAGATTAATTTTTGTATGTGTGGATATATAATACTAGTTTGGATGATGCATTTGGTGTGAGATACGGTGTGATAGACTGTTTTGAAGTGATTAAGTGTAGTTTCACATGTGCATTTTGATATTGATTGATCTAGTAAGCAGTTGCAGAGTAGAACAGAGAAAATAAGCAGATCAGTGGTAGTGAATCATTTTGCACTTAACTGGAACTAATTTTTGGCATAATCAGATGTTATTTTCTAGTTCAGTACTTGTTGTAATCAGTTTGTAATCTCTTGTAAGGCAGTGAGCCTGCCTCTGGGGTTGTTGCCCTATTTTTGTAATTTGAGCATTGAGCTCTAGGCGGTGTGTCTGAATGCAAGTGCATTCCTCTTACGTAATATTGCTTTGCTACTGGCCATAGTGGAATAATATTGTGGGTTCAAATCCCATTGTGGTTTTTCTCATTTGGCTTTCCACATAAAAATCTTGGTGTTATGGTTGTTTGGTTAATTATTTTGTGTCATTGCACTTTAGTTTCTTTCTTATGCATGTGGTGGTTGAAGAATAAACATACCAAGGTTGAAATTTGCAAAACACTGATTCACCCCCCTCTCAATGTTCATTGATTCCAACAATTGGTATCAGAGCCTAGTTCCTTCGAGGAAGCCTAACCACTTGAGGAAGGTTCAGGAGATTGAATCAATGGATTCCGGTTTGTAGAGACAACTTTGTGTGGCACTTGAGGATCTTGGTGCAGTAAGAAATGAAATAAGTTCCTTAAAGAGAAACTTGAATGCAGCTAAAGAGTTCATTAAGGATTTGAAAGAACAAGTCAACACTTCAAGAGACAAGAGGAAAGAGTTGATGGACAAGCTGAAGGAGAAATAGGAGCAAAGCATTGAAGACCAAAGCAAAACTAATGAATGTGAAAAGCTTGCTAGAGAGAATGTTGTATTGAAGAATGAGATGCAATCCATTGTGATGAAGATAACTAAGGAGATTGAAGACTGAAAGAAGAATGAAGAAATTTTGACTCAATCATTGAAAGACATATTAGATGAATACTACAGACTTACCTATGAGAATGACCAATTGAAGCTTGAGTTGATGCAATCAAGGAATGATGGACAAGAACTTGAAAGATAGATTGTTGCCTTAAGAGACGAACTTGCTATTGCAAATGAATACAAAGAGAAATTTAATTCTAGCTCAACAAGACTTGATGAGATTCTAGATAGTCAGAGACATGGAAAAAATATGTGAGGACTTGGATATGAGAAAGGAGAGTCATCTGATTCTAGACAGAGCAATGCAAAGCCTAATCATCAGAAGAGCAAGAATACTCCGATAAGACAACCTAAAGCTTATAAATTCTATGGTTGATATTTTACTTGCAATAAATTTGGTCATATGGCAAATCAATGCAGAAGTAGGATGAATAATGTGAACAATGGTCCTACCTTTACAGGTCAGTGTTTCATATGCAACAATTTTGGTCACAAGTCAAACATGTGCAGATCAGTAATGAATAATTTTTAGAACAAGAGATGTTATGTTTGTGGGATGTTTGGAAATATCTCTAACCAATGCGGGATGAGACCAAATCAGATGAATTTTAGGCCTATGTAGAGAAATGGTGTTTGACATGCATGCAACAAGCTAGGTCACATTGCTAGGTATTGCAGAAGCAAGAATAATGGTTTGGTAAAAAAAGGTAAATCATATAAGAAAGGCAAAGAAAAAGTAGACGAAATCAGAGATCAACATAAGAAAATGTGAGTTAAGAAAGAAGATTCAATTGTTAAAAATGGCTCCACAACTGAATCTGGTGATGGAGCCACATCCGATAACTAGGGCATTTTAGCCTTAGAGGGCGGATTATCATGTAGATCTTTAGAAACCCCTTTCAGAGATCTATAATTGGTCAAGAATGGCTACAAATGATGGATATTAGTTGTCTAAGATGTTATCCGAAATATTCCATGATGGTTTGATAATCCGATGAAATATAATGTATCTGAGAGACATTAGGGTTATGCATTTATTACAACTAGAAATTAGGTTTACAACAGATAAAAAGGCATTTCAAGAGATCATTCTTCACAGTGCAAACTAGAGAGAAAAGGAGAAAAGCAAAATAGCAGAATAGCAGAGTGAAGGAGTTTTAGCAGCAAAATCTGAGTTTGAAGCAATAAATCAGCGATTTCTTGTATCCAATTGAGAATCAAAAGATATTTTTCGTTTGAAGCTATCTTTTCGTATCCATATTTCAAAATGGCATCCGCATTTGCATATGGTGTTGTGAATCCATTTCTAGTCAAAATTTCTGAGAGGTCAAGGCCCATGTTCAAGAGGCACCCATTCAAATTCACTGACGATGATCTGGAAGGTATATTTTTATGTTCCGTATGGTGTACTCCACAACAAGGATATTAGGGCATACATCCATTAAAATGTTGAGGAGCTTGGGAATGCAGAAAAAAATTCACTTTACACCAAGCACATGATGGACAGTCTGGTAAATTTGAAGTTGAAATACGAGTCACTGCAAGATAAGGGTTTCGTCCAATTTGTCTATTTCCTGATGCTTGATAAACCAGAATGGGTTCGATACATTTTGAGCTGAATTCATGACAAATTCATGTGGTTGGACCGACCTTATAAGATCACTCAGAAGGCCATTGAATCAATTACCTGTTTAAAAGCAACCAGTGAGGTCCTTGGTATAAGGAAAGTGCAAAACACTACAGTAACAAAGGTTATTGGATCTCAATTTGACAGTCGGTTAATGACAATGAATGCTATCATAGAACACGATGTTAGATTTGCCTTGATGATTATTGGATACAAGGTATATCAATCAAGAAGGCATAATTCTATACCTGTTACTGCTATATTTGTGGCTTATGAGATGTTGAAGGAAGACAAGAGGTATGACCTATGCCCAATGCTTCTCAGTGAATTATTAAGCAACCTAAAGAAGATTAAGCAAGACAAAAAAACATGTGTTCAAGTATGGTTCCTTGATTGTTTGCATGACATTGTATTTCTTAAATGAGATCCCCGATATTGGGAAGATTCAATGGGGTTATGATAAACCGGTTGTCGTTCAGATTAAGGAAGGATTGTAGTGGTTAGGTAATATTATTGTTCAAAAATCAACCTTGTGGGGATATTTTAAATATTTTCAAGCCACAATACATAATAGGGAGAGGTTACCTAAAGAAATTATTGATAAGTATGAGAAATCTATCTACTTCATGGTCAATAAAGACCAATGTCATATGGAGGCAGTTGAACCAAGGATTGTTTGGATCAATGCCCATGGGGTATGAGGTGGATGTCATTACACTTGAAGCATATGCTCAACATCTATTGAGCCAGCCTATAAAGCCTAAGGAAGAAAGATTTGGCACCTTTAAGGAGGACTTAAGCCTTCACAAGTAATTCACCGATGTCAGAAGAGAAAGAAAGATCAGAAAGGAAGTTGAGGTTGTTGCAGAATAGATGGGTCTAACAAAAGAGGTTGTATAGAGGGATAGAGCTTAGAATATATTGAAGGAAGAGGATGTGATCAAACCACAACCTAGACTGGTGTCCTCCTCTTCTAAGAAATCCAAAGCTAATCCTCTAAGTAAATCTGCACTTGTTTGCGAAGAGAAGAAAGCAGTACCTCCACCCAAGCCCAAGCCAATAGTATCAACCAGTGGAGATGAGAAGAGGAAAAAGGAAAAGCCTTTGAGGCAGTATGTTGCAGGTGAGGAGGAGACGAAGTTGGATGAGGAAATCTGGAAAGTTAAGAAGACTACTACTTATGCTCGAGTAGTCAAGAAGCCATATGGTGATGCTCCACCCTCCAAAAGGACAAAGACTCAAGGTGAGCCATTCAGCAGGTCTAGAGAAAGCAAGAAGCTGAAATCTAAGTTAGATAAATCTCTTAAGTTTGGCAAGATAGATGGCACATTTGAAATAGTGCCCCCATTGACTTTGAAAGAGTTAATAGATGAAATTCTTAAGGATGGGAATCTATATAATGTATTTATATATTATGAGAATTATGATGATAAGGATCAAAGGGCAGTTGAAGAAGTCATTGTAAAGTATATGGATGTATGTAGAAAGACATTAATAGAACTCTCATCTATGATCCCTAAAAGTCTATATGACATTTTGGATGCAAGAAGGTTTACCGTTAGTCAAGAGGATGAGAAAATAAAATAATGTGTGCTAGTAAATATATCCTCTGTTATCTCTAGAGATGAAGTCACTCGATTACTGAAACTTGCAAAGGATAGATTCTGAAGCAAGAAAAGGTTGAACAAGCTTATGGTAGGGAAGAAAGATGAAGTGATCAAGGAAACAAAAACAATTTTGAGATAATTTTTGATAGATCAAAGAGTTGATGTGAATCTAGAAGAACTCAATCAAGACACATATGTTCCAAAAGTAAATACAGCTATCCCCGGTAAGCAAAATGATTAGTCACATGAGAAAGTTACTCTGAAAGGATAGTCTAATGGTCAAACTCCAACTGATAATGATGATGGTGCAAATTATATCTCTGGTGATGTTGTTTGGTATCCTCTAGTTATAGAAGTTGTGTCCGAAAAAGAAGCTAAGAAGCCAGTAGATGTGGAGAAGGATAAAGATGATGGTATGAAATATGGAAAGGTTGAGAGTACAGAAGTTGTAGATAAGATGAAAGGGGAGGAGAAGGCAGATCAGGCTCTGACAACAATGGCAAATGACACTGGTGTTGTTAAAGGGAAACAATTTGTTGTTGATCCATATGATTTTGGTCAAGGACCGATTGAATTAAGTTCTCTATCTCCTATTCAAGTACTCAAATTGGCAACCCTAGCTCAAACCAAAGCCAGTGAGGACTTGCTTATGCCAGAGAAAATCATGCCATCTTTTAAATCAAACTCATCTGATCCCTCTGGGAAGCTCAAAGGTTTGTTAGGTGTTGTGGGTACTCACTTTGATTCTTTGGAGAAGGCCATGAATATTAAAGTGTTGAATCAATTCAATGAAATGAAGCTAAAGCAATGTTTGAAAATGATTGAAGATGATAGAGTTAGTTTAGTTACTGCACTAAAAACTATTTAGGATGCAATTGAAGGAGGTAATATATACAAGTCATGTCTAATTTTGCCCAAGTTCACTATAGACATTGACAAGAAGATAAGGGAGTGTGAAGGTTAGCTAGCAAGCATATCACAATCTTACCACAATATGCTTCAACTAGCAAATTTGAACCCCAAGTTTTGAGTGTACTGAACAAAATCAAGAAATTAAATCAAGAAAAGGATAGAATTTTGGGTAGAGTAGCAGAGTTAAGGAGTCTTATCACTCCCTGGATAAACTCATTGATGTGTAGCATGCAGGATGTTGAGGATGCATTGAATAAGCCTGTTCCGACAGATAGAAAGGAAGCAGAAATACATGTTTACCTTTTCAGCAAGATGATAAGTATTTTGGAGAGTTTAAAGAAGGCATGGGATAATCATTTGTTGTCCCTTAGAATAATTTTTGCAGACATTTTTAAGTTTGTGTGAGCAGCTGTATATAACCTTGTACATCAATCTTTGGCATTGTTATCAAAGGGGGAGAAAGAAGAGTGAAAAATAGTATAAATTCTTAGGGGGAGCTTGTATATTCCCTGTAAATTGAAAATTTTGCAATCTTGCATTTATAGTTTATTCATTTTATTTTTCACAATATTGCCATCAATGCCAAAGGCGGAGATTGTTGGCAAATGACACTGTTCTAGTGAGTCTGGTGAAGATTGGTGCATGATAAATGCTTAGGGGTTGTCAATGATGGCAACTCAATCTGCAGATCCTATTTGGTGTATATAGAATTGGTTTACTGGAAGTCATTCTGTCCATAAGGCATAAGTCTAGATGGTGGAACTCAGTTACCGGTAGAACTTGAGATCATGGTGCACATCTTGGTTTCTATGACATATTTTTGGTTGCGGTGATCTAGGAATTTGGTTCAAGGTTCAAGACATATTATTTTATGATCTTGATATTCGGTGGTGAATTGTGTACAATTTTAGAGCTCCGGTTTCCCATATTTTAGTTAGGGCAAAGCTATTTTAAGTAATGTGTGTTGCGGATTTGTTGGGATGATTTCGATAATCAGTTTTGCATTTGAGGTAATTGGGCCAACTTATGGGAAGTATTTTATCATTTTGTTTTGTTCCACATTTGGATTTGTGATTGGATTAAGATGACTTTGGTGGAACATGTTTCATGTTGTGTGTTATGTGGTTTTTGGTGAAGCTGACTTGTGAAAGATTAATTTTTGTATGTGCGGATAAATAATACCGATTTGGATGATGCATATAGTGTGAGATATGGTGTGATAGACTATTTTGAAGCGATTAAGCATAGTTTCACGTGCGCATTTTGATCTTGATTGATCTAGTAAGCAGTTGCAGAGCAGATAAGCAGATTAGTTGCAGCGAATCATTTTGCACTTAAATAGAACTAATTTTTGGCATAATTAGATGCTATTTTATAGTTCACTACTTGTTGTAATCAGTTTGTAATCTCTTGTAAGGGAGTGAGCCTTCCTCTAGGGTTTCCCTATTTTTGTAATTTGAGTAGTGAGCTCTAGGCAGTGTACCTGAATGCAAGTGCATTCCCCTTATGTAATATTGTTTTGCTACTGGTCATAGTGGAATAATATTGTGGGTTCAAATCCCAGTGTGGTTTTTCCCCATTTGGGTTTCCACATAGAAATCTTGGTGTTATGGTTGCTTGGTTAATTATTTTGTGTTGTTGCACTTTACTTTCATTCTTATGCATCTGGTGGTTGAAGAATAAACATAACAAGGTTGAAATTTGCAGAACACTGATTCACCCCCCCCCTCTCAGTGTTCATTGATTCCAACAGACTTGCAGTCTCATGATGCAAGAGAATGTGGGAATTTCGAAGTCTAAAATTAATGCTTCTGCAACTTTTCAAAACTTGGGTATTTGAAAAATAGTTTTATAACATTTTGAATTATTTATTTATTAAGCACTATGGGTAGTTGTAGCATCATAAAATTGCAACCTTTGCAATTTTAATCGCGTTTTAGGTCCTCACCCTAGCGACAAAATTTCCCTATCCAATTGGGACCCCTTTCTATCCTATTTCCTCAAAGTTTTCCTTGATATCACTTCAGGACCCTATCCAGGCCGCAAATAGGGCAAGACAGGGGTGTGGCACCCTTGTCCCCCCCCCTTTGGGTGGCCCTAAAATGGGTCCATCCAGCCCTTGACCCTAATTTGCTTTTCGAGACTTAAATTCCCCTATGTCGGCCTTTGGTGAGATGAAAATTAATCCTCCAAGGAAAGTATAAAAAGGGATTTATTCTTGTCATTTGCATAGTCAAGACTACGCAAAGATAAGTGAAAATTGGGTAAACAAGCAAAAGGTCTCCATTATCGTCGTCAAGCATTCAAGTGTTCAATTCTTCAAGAATTCATCAAATCTTCTTCCTCATGTATCTTCTTTCATCCATTAGAGTAACATTACAACATTCATTTGCAAGCATGTATGTGTGTTAGGGTTTTGTCATGTTATATATCATTTCATACAACACTTGTGATTACATTCAAGAAGCAAAGAAGCCATCATCAACAAATTGAAGATCTACAAGGTATACATTTCCATTGTCCACATTTAAGAATTTGCAATTACTTTATTTCAAGGTTGATTCCTAAACTAGGGGTTGACTAAGGCAAACCCCTATCCACAACCCTTCTTCTCTTCTTTCCTATGTGTAGGTTGCAGATGTGCGGCTGTAATTGTAGGTTTGGGCTTAATCTTCAGAGACAAAAAAAACCCTTTTCGACGCAAGGATTTTTCGGAGGACTAGGTGCAACTTCAACTTGGTCCCAATGACTTTTCTCCAAATTTGCAAGGTGGATCAGTATCAATCTTAATATCTCAGATCCAAAGTGACAACACAATCCAAAATCCGTAGCTCCTTATTTCATCCATTTTATCTTCATTTTCCACATAGTCAACAAGTCAACATATTTATTTACAAAAGAGGGAAAATTACTTTTCAATCCTTGCAATCCACTTGGTATTGACATCCTTATTTCCTTTGGATTTGGATCTAGTGGATTCAAGCCCCTCTTTTGAATGTAAAGTTTCTACCAAGTGAAAACCATCCTAGTGGTTTCCTTTCTCTCTCCTAGGTGGGGAACCACTAGGATCCAATTTTCCACTTTACCGTACCATGGCAATTTTATTATGTTTTTTTTAATTTTATAAGTAGCAGTTTTATAATATTTTTTATTTATTCAGAAAAATACCTAGCACATGAAGTGCAAAAAAAGTTGTGCAATGTGGCATTCTGAAGAATAGTTTACATGCCTTGTATATGCTTCTATGTATTTCATGCATCATATTAATTTAGTTGTAGCATTATTAAAAAGCTACTATTTCAACACCATTCTTGTAATTTTTGTATTGATCCTCATCGATTTTTTTTTTTTTTTTCACATTAGAGGGTTCATCAAATTGAATGTTTGTGCTCATGGCATCTCTAATGTTTGTTTTGTGTTGAAAAGTTTGCATTTTCATGAATCTCTTGTTAATTCATACTCTCTTTCTCTAATTCAACATTTCTTCTTTTCTTCTATGGTTTTGCAGCTCAACAAGTTGTTTGATCAACTCATTTTATTGGTAGATGTGGTCTCATTCACACTTTCCTTTTACTTTTTATGTCGTTGTGTCAAAATTTCTAACTTGTTTCTCTTGCTACAAATCATCAAATATCATAACTTTGTTAAAATATTATGTATAACCACAACAAATTCTAATAACACTTGATGCAATGAAAGTGGAGATTAGTGGAAAATCAATATGAAATCATATTTCAAATCCATTAAAAGCATTATCAAAGAAGATTGGCACAAGAAGTTAGTTAGGAATTACATAAACAAAATGAATACAACACTTCCCCGTGATGCTCCCTATGCCATGACTCTTCTTTGTCCTCCTCCTTTCCAAGATATTTTTACTATGTGAAGTATGCCCTTAGCTTGACCACTAGCGCAAAAGGATGTCAAATGGAGGGTGGGAGATAGTTGGTTATGATAAGTGTTGAATGAGGATGTAAATGAAGTATTAAATGTCAAATAGAAATTCCAACTAGTGGAAGAGCTAAAACATAATACAAAGACTTCCTTCAAACAAGCATTTAGAAACAAAGTAATAATGCATATGGATAACTCTTGTGTCCCCTAATAATGAAGGAACGAGCTCTATTTATAGGGAAAATGTGCAAATGAAAGGTTGAGATTGAATTATTTGAGGAAGGGTTAGGATTGATTGAGGAAGTGTTTATCCTAAACCCATGTGCTTTTTTTTAGTCAATCACATGTTGACAAGTGTTAACAAGGTAATTATTGAGAGGAGAGGGGGACAAAGCAAGGAAAAGAATAAAATAGAGCCTTTTCAAGTTTATATGACACATGACCTGGTTCAACAGAGCAAGCATTGGCTGGTTGTAGCTTTCTTTCCAACAAGACAACTTCCCCAATTTCCTTCCCAACCACCACAAATTTGTCTAAGCAGTGGTGGTGCTCTGCCAACTAATTCCAACCTTCATGCAAGCAAGATTCCAACTAATAAAAACATATTCACTTCCTTCAAGCTTGAACTTATACTTTTTTCAAAATGTTGTTGTTTCCTACAAGAAAAAAATAATCTTTTTCATAATGTCGTATGGATTCTAAAGAACTTCTTTTAACTCTGTAAAGAAATAGCTTGGTCAATTTTGGCCAATTCCCACCTCAATTTCAATTTATTTCACATGAATTTGACAAGCATGCCAAGAATTTTGCCTAGCCACTATGGTGTTACCCATTCAAACATGGGTTCAAATAATGATTAATTAGGTGTATTGAATTATCACCAACCCTTTGGCATATATTAAACAATGCCTTAATAAAATTAATAATCTTATTCATAAACAAGGCACCCGCAAAAGTGGCCCATATTTAAGCCATACCAAAATTTGGTAAATAGAAATTTAAAATAAACTTTAGTTTGCAAGTGTATTAATATATATTTATATATCTATACCACATGTTTACACTTCTATACAAGCATGTCTACGTATGTATTCATCAATATCTTGAATACATACATATATGTACGTATATGTGTGTTTATCATTATATATATACATGTGCTCAAATTGCGGTTTTGATTTTAATAATAATAAACAATTAGCTTCAAGAAGTTCCATAATTATAGGAAATATATAAAGTACAAGTTAGGATCTCAAAAATGGTTTGGTGGAAAGAAGAGAATACCAACTCCAAAACTAAGAGGGTAAGAACCCTAATCATCTAAATGGATCGAATAGGGTTACCTGGCTCACACTGGTTAACGGTATTGAGGTTAACATAACTTAATATGTCTCAAAATATAGATAGGGTTATAGATGACATTGAGTCCTTTTGTTATCTCCCGACCTGATGATACTTCCTCTCCCTTCTCAAAGGATGATGATGATGTAGAGCCCTCCTTGTATCTTTTCAAAAACTCCAAGATGTATGACACTGACCCCTCAAAACACCAATAGGATCCTACAAAGCAAGGCTCTACAATCCCAGTTCCAACTTCTCATTTCACTCCAAGGTTCATACTACTCAAATTGGGCAACTTGCTCCATTATGCATCATGAAACCTCCTAAGGTTCTTGACCTTCACAACGCCTATTTGGGATCATACAACACTCCCATGGACTAGACCAAACACTGGTTTCAAGGATTCAACCCAATTCCCTATGACACCTTCACAATTAGGCCTATTTGCTTGCAGCCCTTAGAGACAGGTAATGGGACCTTAAGTCCAAAGTTTTCCAAACACCCTAGAAAATAAATCATGGATTAAGACACACTTTATGGTCTTACACAACCCCCAAAAAGGAGAGGTCGATATTTGACAAGGAAAGGTCTGAACCCGGTGATGATCAACTGTCCTAAAGGGCTAATTAGGCCTCCATTTGTGAAGAAGCTATATCAGAAAGGACACATCTTACAACAAAAACCCCATGGGAATTTTGGGAACCATAAACCATTATATATTCCAGGGTTACATGCTTGGAATCATTTCCAATTGTCTCCTAAGGTAATTATTGCAGTCTAAGGACTAGGTAGCCACATAGAGATGTCTACCTAGGGACTGGTCAAACACACACCTCCCTTGCTCCTCCTGAAAAATTATTTTGGAATCTTAGAATAAATAGGCCACACTTTCATCCCAACCACTTCCATGAGTTTTAGATGAACATGTTGCAAGTTATGGCCATGGGAAGGCAAAACCCTAGGCAAAACCCTAGTTTTACGGGTACCTACAACAAAACTTAGATATCTGGATAAAAACAAATGATCAAGACCTAAAATCAAGTCAAAATAATTGGTAACTCATTTTAATAACAAAATCATAATATTGGGGATTGGTCCCAATCCGTACAACTGCGTACCCCGTGCCAAAACCTCCCAGTTTGCAGGAAAAACTCAGAATTCTTTATTGCTTGCAATCATAAACTCTTTATCCATAGAGTCTCTCCTTGGGAACTATGTCCTCAAGGTTTTTATACCCCTCTAAAACTTCTCCCAACTGAAAAAAAGAGGTTAGAGCTGTTCGGGGAGTTTAAACCAACAAAATTCAAAAAGTTGCATAAATGTTGCTCATGACAACTTTTGACAAAGTTGTCAAAAATGTCATTTCTTGCTCCCGAATGACTTGGGTCAAGACTAAAACCTTTAAATACCCTAGAAGAACATAAAAAACTAAAACCACTAGGACAAACCTATCCTAAGCACACTTAGTCCCCTTTTGTCCAAAAGTCCTAATTGGCTTACCAAGATGCCAAAATAGGAGTTTGGCTCACAAGATGGGGTCCTTTATTACAAACACAAAATGCATGATTGAAAACACAAGGAAACTATCATAAGATATGTTTAATGTCTTATCCTTCCTCCTCTGAGCCTGAATGACCATGTTGAAGGGGTTCCCCTGCTCCAGATGATCTCCTGCATACTCTAGGTCAAATTCAAGTAGTTAGTTTGAAATCTTGACATATCTTTGTCATTTCATTTATTGATAACAAAAGAAAACATCTCATATTTTTTCATGATTAATACTAAATCGTCAACATATATGTTGCAAAACATCATTCCATTGTACCAAGCACTAATATCAATGCAAAAAATAACATCAAAATATTTAGGGTACAAATGGGATGTAACACAATGAATCCTTGCGATTTGATTTTTGAAATATGCTAACAAGAAAGAAACTGAAGAGATTTCCTAATAATGAGATATTGGGTATAAAATTATATGATTAATAATAAAATTTCATTTCTAAATTTATTATATGCAATAAAAAACAAGAGATGCAATCCGTCAAGTTCCTCCAATATTTTGGTTAGTTTAGAGTAGATATAAGTAGAGATGGGGAGAGGAAGAGAGAGAAAGGGAAATAGATAAAGAGATAGTGAGAGGTAGAGGGAGAGATAAAAATAGAGAGATAGGGATAAGGAGCTAGAGAGACAATAGGAAGAGGTAGAGGAGAGATATAGGCAAAGAGAGATAGAGAGAAAAAGATAAAGAGATAGAAACAAAAAAAATGGATGTTAACTTCATTCTATAACCTATACAAGTAACTAATGGCACATTTTTAGCACAAACGAGTCAATATTTTTCACTACCATGTTACTTAGGATGAAAACAGTCTCACAGTTTATAGATTGTAGTCATTGACAAAACAATATCTAATGTTTGTACACAATCTCTATCCAAGATATTTGTCAATCTATTTTTGTGTTGGTAAACAAATTTGGCACTGTGAATTTATCATCAAAATTGACCCTATTTGTCCGAAGAGAAATGACAATCGTTTCGACAATTAGAGAGATTGCAATCAAACTGCAATCTTCCTCTACATTTGAGATGGGCAACTCCCTCGTATGATGGGGTTTTTTGGGATTTTTGTGTACTTTTTAACTGAAAGTACAAAAGGAGACAAAACTAAAGAAATAAGGTGAATAAAAAAAACCCCAATGGTAGACATACGAACACCAAACAGGATTTCATAAATGATTACATATACAAAGGGGGTTTAAGCACAAAACAAGTTTTAACTTGCAATGATGATGGAAGAAGGGTGACATATCTCATCATACAAAGAGATGGATAACTCTAGCACATCCAAACCAAGATACCAAAGCTTTATTGTGCTCCATTACATCAATTGTATGAATTATAAGTATTCCAATAGATGAAAAATGATTTGCACATAGACAAAAGATATCACCAATTTGACGCATGAAAAATCAGTAATAATAACTCAAGAAGCACATCTAGAACATACAAGCTAAATGCATCCTTTATTGTTTCCATGAAATTATACAATCTCAAGAACTCTTCTATACAAAGTGTAAACACACAAGTCATCAAACTATTTCTCTAAGAATTTTTCTATAGTCTCCCCCTGTAAGAGTCTCCTTTTACAAATGAAATAGCCTTGTATGTATAGGCTTGAGAGAATAATTACCTCATAACTACTCATAACCACTTTGAATAACCACCTTAGGTAACTACTTAGGATAACTACCCTAGTTACCCACTTAGAATAAATACCTAAGTGATTACTTCTAGTAACTACCTTTTGGAAACAAGTTAGGGTAACTAACTTTTACAAAAGCTAAACCTGAATTCTGACTTGTGGTTACATGAGTGACATAAGTCACTTTTACAAAAAGACAATTTGAAATAAAGACCAAGTTGATGACCTTGTTGAGGTAATTCTCAATCCTCACTTCATCGTGGCACTGAACATCCTATGTCTTTTGTTTGTTTAATTTGCACTTGCAACTATAACACCTTACAAAATTCCTCTATTCTTGATGTTTTGATGGATGCATAGAACGTGTTCCAAAGCTTCCATTCTGTGTGGGTACGTAAGATGTTGACAAACTTTTTTAATGGTGTTATAACTATTAATTGCATTTTCTTGGAAGTTTCTAAAACCTTATCACTAAATAACTTTTGTGAACACCCCGCAATTACTCTATTTGATGACATGACCATGTTCTCTGAGAAATTTAATCAAATCAATCATATGCCTCGATTGCACCTCAATGTTTTGGATGCACATCTACGAGAGCTTTATGTATATTTTGATACATGTTTACCACCTATATGTATGGTGTGGTGTTGGCAAAGGTTGGAGAATTTGGCTTTACGACTAACAATTGCATTTTTCTGAAAGCTTCGAAACTACATGTCTTGGAATCATCACATTCAATGAAACACGATATCTTTGAAGGAAAATTATCAATAGATCTCTTGCTATGCAAATTCTTTCATGGTTTCCAGGCATGTCAGCCAGAGCATTTCAAACCATGATATCAAATGAACTTCCTCTATCTTGTGTGCTTCAGTGGGTGTCCATACACTATTTCCAATGCTTCATTTTGCGTAGGCAGAGAAGATACAACCAAGGTTGTATAAATTGTCTTTACACCTGCCATTTTATAATCCCTTGAAAGTTTCTAAGGCTTTTTCAACATATCACTTTATGCACAACCTGCAATCATTTCATTTCCTTCTTGGCAATGACATATCTTTGAGCATTTGGTGTGTTTTAATAGATGTTTATAAATTGTTCCAATGCTTTCATTTAGGCACAAGGGTGATGATGTTGGATATCATCATGGAACCACCGCTTGCATTCACTTAAGGTTTCTAAGCCTTTTCACCAAAACCATTTGTTGCACCGAAGCATTTCCGACAATATTATTGCACAAAATCCTTTGTACCTTTATACTTTGATGAAGTATTTATTTGTGATTAGTTATAATAACTACTTCTCTCTTGGTATTTGAGTGCAAACCAAAACTCCCTTCGGTATTTTGTGCAAGATAGCCAACTTTTGTTTGTTGTCAACATTGTTGATAATATTAAGGTTTGAGTATATCAAGATTTTTAAGAATTTGAGAAAATCACCAATAATAAATCATTGTTTTTGTATAACCACCCGACTTGCCAATGTTTTTACATTGTCATCTCCATCAGTGATTTATGAAAGTGATATAACTTACCAAAAAGGTTTCATTTATCTTCAACCAGTATGCATGTAGGTTAACAAAGTTTCGATGATTTGTTGAAATGGAGAAACTTACTTTTATCCCTCTCTATTGGCCTATCAAAAACTTTTGTTAACTTCAAACTTCTCCATCAACTTTTCCATAGCGATATGGAACCCCTTGGTGACATAAGAATGTTTATCAACTTGATGAAAAGGCCAATAAAATAAACTTTATTTTTACCATGGTCTTTTGAGAAATTTGTTAAGTGGTTATTGTGTCTCAATAAGTCCTATCTCTTATCAACTTTCACTTGATAAACATAAGGTCATTTTACACCATCCTTCATGGATTTTTGAAGATAATGTTTCTTGTGATTTTTCTAAATCTGCAACATTTCTCTTTAAGGTCTTAGTTATGACAACTTATGATTTTGCTCAAAATGGAAAATAGCTTGGCATTTGATGATGATCAGAGATTTTGACTAGGAGGTTCACCATACAAGGCATTCAACACAAAATTTTAAAATTTATCTAGTTTAAAAATAGGGCTAACAGCTGGCTCTGATTGGGAACAAGGACTATAAGGGACATAGGATGAACCCAGAATCTTCATAAAGGATTAGTTCCTTATTCATTTGGGCAATAGAGTCACAAAAAAAGAAGACAATGAGAGAGACTTACTGGAGAGACCAAACACACATCAAAAATAGGACGAACACAACCAAAACTTCTGACTAAATATGTACATGGTAGGCAAATCCTACCTCAAATTTCTCCAGGATTGTCATACAAAACCATTCACGGGCTAAGAGAAATAGGCACCTTTGTGAAAAAGTGACGTGCATCCATTTGACACTTGTAAGATGCTTAGGTTGAATAGGTTAAAATGTATAAGATGAGAAATATATTTGACCAAAGAACCAAACAACCATATCTCATCATAAATCTTTGTGCTCTCTTTGATCAAATTGGTACCACCCTGAACATTGTTGGCAACTTTTGGAATATTTTTAAGAATACCAATATCCTTTGTTTGAAGATCCTTCTGATAGTTTGGATTGGAAGAAATTGAGCCACGAATTAGACAACCTTCATATAGTTTGAGATGTGAAGAAGCCTCTGTAGGTGGAACCATTTAATCTTTTTCCTAAATATCAATTTCCAATAGCATAGGATCATCCTTTATCATAATATTTTCTTCCTCTTTTTCCATAAGAATTTTGAAAAATTCTTTCTCTGCAAAATGTGAAAATGTAGACGAAGGGAGTACATCTACATCTCTACAAATATTTTTAGAAATGAGTCCACTATAGGGATTCAAATAATCTAGGTAGCTACCTTCACCGCATAGAAAATCATCTTCTTCAAGTGTTTCCAAAAGTATGTCATCAAAATGGAAAGATTCAAAGGTTGGGCAATTAACCACCTCCTTTATCAATGTTTCTTTATTATTATCTTTTTGATTGAATTTGAATGCTTTATATTCAAGTTGCAAGCAAGATGATGAATGTGAACTAGATGATTCATCCCCTTTCGCTTGGGGTTGATCTATAAGATCATCAATATCTTCAAAAGTAAAGGTCTCCAACTCTGAAGGAAAAGAAGATATTTGTAAAGTTTCACTTGTAGTTGCCTCTCCATTGGTTACGGTAGTGAAAAGTTACTTAGAAGTTACTAAAACTTTGACATCATCAATGGTACTATCATCTCCATTGATTGCTGATGGAAAAATAGGAATGTCTTCTCCACAAAGGAACTCATCATCTGAAGCATTGAGAAACCAATTGGGAATAAAGACTACTTGAGATTCATCTTGGGGTGCTCTTTATTCATCATCTTCTTCAAGATTGGGTTGCATGCATGTCTAAAAAGAATTTGATTCATCATCTTCAAGTTGTTTGTTTTCAAGTTGATAGAAGACTTCTTCCTTGTCATGGTAATCTTCATAATGCTCATGGCATACACAGATGCAATCTTCTCTTTCTTCTTCACACACTTTATTTTGATGTTTCTTTTGATCTTTCTTTTGACATGTATCCTTGTGAACTAATATGGCTCCATCTTCCTCAACACATGCATAATGTGATGGATCTTTTTCAAAACTTGGATCACAAGACATCTCATTAGGAATGTGTACATATTCAAGAAAATAATTTTCTCCCTCCTCTTTTTGTTCAATCATTTGAAATTTTTGAAGCAAGGAAGGATGCACTTTGTTAGGATCAAGTTTCTTTCCAGCATATAAATTTTTTAAGAAGTTGACTTGTTCAGGATCATCAAGACTTTGATTATGTTGAGCAATTGGTACACGAGAAAGATCACTTTTATCTTCGTCTTTCTTGACTTTTGTTGATTTGGGTAAATGATCATAAGCAAGAAAACCAATCTCTTTTCCATGCTTTTCTTCAATATCTTGCAACACTTGACACAAGGAGGGTGAATCTTATCAGGAGTAAATTGCATGCCACCATAAAATCTCTTCAAGAATTCAACTTGTATGGCTCATCAGAAACTTGCTTCTTTTGATATAAATAGTCTTAATCATCACTTTAACTGTCACTTTCCAACTTTCCTTTGTTCCAAACCATTCTTCTGAATTTGATCTCTCAGATAGAGTTTCCAACCTTCATTTTGAAGAAGGTGCCTTTAAATTAATGAGGAACAAAACACACTGGTATTTCGGTCCCCAGCAGAGTCGCCAAAAATCTATTGGTAAACAAATTTGTCACTATGAATTTATCATCAAAATTGACCCTATTCGCTCAAAGAGAAGTGACAACCATTCCAACAATTGGAGAGATTGCAATCGAACTACAATCTTCCTCTATGTTTGAGAGGGGCAGCTCCCTCGTATGATGGTTTTTTTGGGGATTTTTGTGTACTTTTTACTTGAAAGTACAAAAAGGAGACAAAACTAAAGAAAGAAGGTGAATAACAGAAACCCCAATGGTAGACATACGAACACCAAATAGGATTTCACAAATGATGACAGATACAAAGGGGGTTTAAGCACAAAACAAAACTTGCAATGATGATAAAAGAAGGGTGACATATCTCAACATACAAAGAGATGGGTAACTCTAGCACATAGTATAAATAAATAAATGCATAACTTATAATAATAATTTTACCAATGAATAAATTTTATGAAATAAGATGCAAGACAAAATAAGACACATAAGAGAAATTATATTTTAGAAACTATTTTCAGAAAGAAAAAAAATCGACATTCAAGGAATCAACAATGTGTTATCATGAACACTATGTTACCCTTTAAAAATTTAAATCATGACTTAGTTGATTCCTCCATGTTCGTTTCTAAAGGTACTCCTTTTTCGCCTCAATAATTTAACTGTTAAGTCGCAGGCCTTGTGTAATTCTGAAGTTAGTCGCGCATTGTTCACTTTCTCTAACCATGGTCATGGAATTGTAGATATTCGAAAGCCCTCAATCACCTGACTTTTCTCTTTTTCTTGTGTCTCAGTCGCTCGTGTGGAGGTTGTCAAAAGTTTGAAAACCTCAACCATGAGTTTTGAAGTTTGTGTTCTCCGTGACCAAGTGAATTATGAAGCCTTGCTCAGATTTTAGGGTGTCGCCACTATGTTGGGTCAATTGTACGAACTAACCTTGATTTTCCTTGTAAGCAGGGACATGCAGATGAAGGAACCATTTTCAAAGTGGTGAAATAAATACAACATTAAAGGCATGTCACATCATATGGGTACATCGACGGGGTGGTGAATGTTTATTGAACCAACTTTCATTATTTGCTTGTGATTTCATGAAGTGAGATATCTAGTTTGAGCCCATGCTGAGAGGGATCCAAAACCATTGGGTGGGAGTGAAGGACACAAATATTAAGCACTTGAACCTACGAGATTTCCTACGAGATCTCGAACAGAAAGAAAGGAAGATTATAAATTGTGTCACTAGGATTAGTATTCAACAATTTGCTTGTGTTAACTAATTTTCCTTGAAGATATTTTCTTTACACTTACATTGCCATGCTAGTCTCCTGCCATATGCTCACAAAAATTTAGCACATTGAGAAATAGCATTATGCCACCAATCCATATCCTTAGGCTTAGGGAAGGAATTCCAAAGGCCAACAAGTGCAACAACACATGTAGGGTCTTTTAAATGTGATGTATTAAGCTTATGAGGAATTTCATACACTAAAGATTCCTCTCAACCCTTGTAATAGAACATGAGATAGGAAAGTCATCTAAAAAGGTGGAGGAATAGTCAAAATTAACACTCTAACCAAATAAATCTTCAACTATCTGAAGGTTAGGGGATAAATATAATCTATCAAGCCCAATAAGCTTTCTATCCACTCCAAACCTTCAATTAAACCAGGTGTACCAGATATTTTGATGGCTAGAAAATTTATCATTAATAGGGTCTATAACTCCCAAACTATTCCAACAATATAGCCATTTTTCAAACTCTTCATTACTCAGCTTAAGATTACTAGACCAACTTTGATCATTTGAATATTCTTCCATATTGAAATCACCTCCTATCGCCCAATCAAAGTTAGGTATAATGTGCGCCATTCAGTCCCACAATACACTTCTATCTTTTGCACTATTAGGTGCATATACTGAGAAAAACCAATAGTTTGGTCATTGATAAAGATGAGGATCCATACATAACTATGTGACGAGTCCTCACCCTCATCAATAAAAGAGCATATAAATGAAGTGTATATAGTTGGTGTGGCAGGTTGTTAAGGCGGCTAAGGCCCCTACCTAAGAATCCATGAAGCTAAACAAATGACCCCCCCCCCCTCCCCCCACCACTACCTTCCTTATGGGACTTATAGAAAAAAAAAATGCATCTCTCCATACATGCAATAAGGAAGAAGTGAGATGAAGATCAATAAGTTTAACCTCCTAGAGAAACACAATATCTGGTTTCCACTTAGTAATAGCATCTTTGACTCCATATTTGCGATGAGGGAGAGACATCCCTCTTACATTCCAAGGCATAAATTTGATACTCATGGAAATGAGGGCTTAGAAGAAGTTCCTTCTTGTGGAAACACATCATAATGATTAGCAAGAGAGATGGAGTGATCAACAATTCCTTGATCTTTAGATGGGGATGGGAATCAAGACCTTTGCCTCATAAATGGAGGAGAAGAGACTCACCCCCCACCCTAAGTTTGGTGGTGGAGAAGAATGAGGACCTTGAACAAAACCTTGCATCCTCATAGATCCAAAAGGCTCTTTCCTTTTCCTTAGTTGCTTCCAACTAAATTTCATAATAGTATCATTACTAGGTGAATCAATCATATCTGAAGGCTTGTTATTATCTTGAACAACGAGAGGGACTTGGGGCTTTTTTGGCAAAGACGTAATGGAATTCTAGGATTGAGATTTCGACAAATGTTGGCAGGTAGGGGAGGATTTTTGTACCATAATGACTTTACTTCCTTGATAGGATAGTCTCTTATCAGATGACCCTCTTGGCAGTAGTAAAAGAAGGCATTAGGTTTATTTAAGTACACTAAGGGTTGAAAGAATTCAAACCTAGGGCCTATAAGTTTGATATTTTTTGGTAACTGTTTGATCAAATCTATTTCTACACAGACTCTTGGGTGAACCATTAAGCTCAAAAATTTGGCTTCACTATTTTTACACCAGATAAGTCTTCCAAGCTGAGACACTATTCCATGCAGGAAGGGTCTAAATGCAAGGTTCAAATATGGAAGTTCTACCCACATAGGGTAACATGACTTAGAAGGTCCTTCAGGATGAAAGTCTAGAGTCCATGCTTGCATATAAAAAAGTTGTCCACAAATAACGCAAGTTCCATATTGCAGTACAACTTGTGCATGATTGACTAATTTAAATTTGCATGAAACATAACCTTTACCTAAACCCTACAGAGCCTCAATCTCTGAGCCCCTATTCTCCCAATTAATTTTGACCCATTTATAAAAATATGATTATGAGGGTATGCCTCTAAAAAAAAAAAAAATTATAGATGTATCTTGACAATCAACAATATAATCCATTACATCATCGAGGAGCATAAATTCTAAAGTTTTTCCTGCTCATGCATAATTTTATTCCTCTCTTGAGTTTGTTGCTTCTACCATGCCACTCATCTCTAGCTCCTTTCCTAAAACTGGTGTAGGTTTGTCCCCTCATGTGCCTTTATTTTCTTCTTCCATGCCTTTGCCAATGTCCATCAAAATATTCCCTTGATTCCTGGTCATAGACTTCAATTTCATTTGTGTCTGATGTCTTATGTCTCCTTTGTTTTCAGCAAGTTCAACCCCACCATTCGTTGTTGAAATGGGGATGCCTAAAGATGAACTCATGTGAGCCCACCCACCTCCAACCAACAATGTATCAAATGCCAAACTTTCATCCCGTTCACAACAAAATTTCACACCAAGAATGCAACTAGGGTTTAGTTTGCCTCCAGAAACTTCATATCAAACACAACACTCTCTCAAAGCAGTGCAAATTTCCAACTAATTGAGTACTTAAAGTACAATACAAAAAAAACTCGTATAAACTTTTGATGGGTGATATCACTAGAAATGCAGATGGTTAGAAATAAACATGAATTCATTAAAAGAAATGGCCAAACCATAAGCACGTTAAATTCAAACCATTTCAACGATATATCAAAGAAGATTAACAAAGAACTTAGTTAGGAAATAAATAAACAAAACAAATATGATACTTCCCCATGATGCTCCCTATGCCATGACTCTTTCTTGTCCTCCTCCTCTCCAAGATCTTGGTACTACATGAAGTATGCCCTCAGCTTAAGCACTAGCACAAAAGGATGTCAAATGGATGATGAGAGATGGCTGACTATGATATGAAGTGTGGATGTTTGAAGATGTGAATGAAGTATTAGATGTCAAATAAAAATTCCAACTAGTGGAAGAGCTAAAAGATAATACAAAGACTTCCTTCAAACAAGCATTCAAAAACAAAGTAACAATACATATGGATAACTCTTGTGACTCCTAACAATGAAGGAAAGAGCACTATTTATAGGGAAAATGAGGCGATAAAGGATTGAGGTTGAATTGGTTGAGGAAGGGAACTAAGATTGATTGAGGAAGTGTTGATCTTCAATCCATGTGCTCTCTTTTAAGCCAATCACATGTTGAGAAGTGTCAACAAGGGAAGGCTTGAGAGGAGAGGGAGACAAAGCATTAAATGCTTAAAGACTTAAAGGAAGCCATTAAAGGCTTAATAAGACTTTGAAGGAAGCCATGAAAGACTTGAGCTGATGGGTTTTGGGTTAACCTTTAGTTCAAGAATGTGCAAACCATTAAAGGGTGATTAGGCTAATGATAGGGAGTTTAGAAATTATTAGGAGGAGGGTTAACTTGCAACTTGCATTTTCTAGAAGATGCAAGTAGGTGAGGGATTTTAGGAATTTAAATAAATATTTAGTTTAAATGCATGTGATTGTGAGGATAAAGGGATTTAATTTATTTAAATGTGAGAGGGGGGTTAATGAAACAAATATGCTTTGTTTATTTAATTAATTTTTAGAATATGGTTAAATGAGTTAAATCAAATAAATTGAATAATTTATTTAATTAATAGAACATAGTTAGAATGAATTGATTAAATATTAATTTAATTAATAGTTGATAATTAAACAAATATATCATTTATTTAATTGAGTAGACAAAAATAGGTGTCTACAATGGGAATACAATTTTTTATTTATTATTATTAGGGAAACAATGTGAATGTCATCGAAAATTATAATAATTGCAGCACACAATAGACTTTAAAAAGATAGGTAAGTTATTATATAAACAAGATGAATGAATTTAGGCTTATTTTCTATGAAAATTTGTGTGAGTGGGTGGGCATGACGATGAGAGTGAACTAGTAGTATTTAATACTGTATATGGTGAAAATGGATAGTGAAAACAACAATATTGAAAGACTAACAAGGATCAACCACAAAACCATAGGCTAACAATGAAAAACATCCACCATACATAAATGAAGATACCTAAGAACATGCAAATAAACAAAATAAACCAAGATATACCATTCACATGCCTAGTAGGGTTTCAATCTCTATTTCTTCCTATCTCCATTGATCTTGTTTGATATATTTGCTCTCAGATATTATGTGTGCACAAGAGCTCAACAAAGAACGAAAAATGTGGTTGATAGCTTGATCGCAAGAAGACTTCATTGCATAAGAGATTTGACAATTAGACGCTTAGGGTTGATAATGAGGGAAGCATCCTCTTATATAGAGAACACTATAAGAAATGAAGGGATAACATTGAGAGGTGTAAAGGATAAATGGTCAACTAGGATTAAAGGACCTAGGTAGAGGAAATAATTAAATGATAAAGGGGGTAGGTAAGAGAAAAATTAAGAGATGAATGACATGTGTCATGGGTAAAAAAGGCTAATGAATTAATTAAATAAATAAAGATTTATTTAATTAATAGAGGAAATGGGATCAATTAAATAAATAAAAAAATTATTTAATTTAAGAAAAGGACAATTTAAATAAATAAAAGTATTTAGTTAATGAGGAAAGGCCTAGAAGAGCATTAATGAATTAATTAAATAAATAATGATTTATTTAATTAATAGAAGGCTTAGAATAAAATAATTAAATAAATAAAATATTTATTTATTTAAACAGGACAAATTTAGGCTTCCACAAATACGCCTTATACTTAGTTGTAGAGTCTTCAACAATTTTGAACACAGGGAGGTAGGATATATTACTCATACGAGTGACATTGAATGGAATTTCTAGCAGAATGTATGTATGACATGGTATATATTAAATGAGAAAAGCGAACAAATTTAATATAATTTGATTTTGTATTTAATGTATTGAAATTATGTAATTAAAAAACGAAAAAAGTAGAATTTTACACTTAATCAATAAAAAATTAAAAATAAGATATTTTTATAAAATTAAAAATTAAGCATAAACTATAGTTTTTTATTCTAATTTTTTTAATTCTATATAATAATTGATTAAATTAATAGAAAAATAGAATCCATTGAATGCATAAATATTCCTACCTATAACAAAAATTAATAATCAAAGCTTCCCTAATATATTATATTGTAAGTGTTGGTTGTGAATTAATAGTTCATATTATGAACTAGCCAATTCAGGCAATCTGGACGTAAGGGCTATATACAAAGGGAATTCGATATTTGATTAATATCGTGAGTGGTTTCGATGGTTATATATGTCATTTTCATTGTACTAACGGCTACTAGGGAAATTGTAAGTTGATTAATAGGGGAGAGGAGCCATAATGTGCAAACCCTAACTTCATGGGTCCACCTGGCACGCCATGTGGACCCGAACACCAACTTTGACTACTTGCCATGTCAATCACTGACTTGGCTACCCTAGAACGTGATCTTGAGCACTAACTTAACATAATGCCATGTGTACTATACCCATTCATGGGAGTGGTCAAAATTATGCCACTTCGGTGCATCGACCAGAATGTGGTTGGGCCCACCCCATTAACCATTTAGAATATTCATCAATTTTGAACAGGGTTGTCACGTGGCATTCTTCTACATGGCCACCCAATCAACCAACCTCTCCATCTAAATTTCTCGGTGCTACTTTCAAATTTTCCTTGCAGTGGCATTAACTACGTGTCACCTCACCCTTTGTGCACTTGGCTCTTCGCACTTTTCAACCACAACAACATTCAATGCACCTGGAAGTTCACATTTCAGTGCTTGCCGAAGTTGATGTGTTTGTCGTGCTCTCTCCAGTCCTCACTTTCAATCACACCACATCCTGTTCATGATGGCACTGAAGGAATTTAGGATGGAGCCAAAACGTGTGCAACCTTTGCTGGGTACAAGGAATGGTTTTCTCCTCGCTTTACCCGGTTTATCATTTTTGTTGGGGTTTCATTTTTTCATTGTTTATTTTGTACTTTTATTTTATGTGATTTTTGTAGGTTTCAATAGCAATGAGGACACAATTCCATCGATATGGGACTCAAAGCCATCATCCCCTTTTGACCCAGGTGAGGTTTTCTCCTCGCTAAGGCCTACCGATTCCATTCACTTTGTTTTTGTCATTTTCCTTTCCTCTTTTATGATTTTTTGACATTGTTTTTATATCGTTCATTATTTTGTTTGTGTTCCCAACTAAGTTTCAACAAGTCTTTGTGTTTTCAAACACTAAATGATGTATTCATGATCACAAATACATACAAAAAGGGAATCATAATCCTCTGTTCAAGCTCTATTGTGTTTTTAATGGTGACTTCTCAAAAAAAATAGTTTTCATTTCATACATCACTGTTAAAATTGGTGGCTTGTATTTGATTTCAACCGACACATTGCTAAAAAATGGTTATAAATTTGGATTTCAAGCATCATTATTAATGGTTTTTAAATTTCACTATTCATGTTTGAGGTTTTCGATGGTTTTGATGTTTTAATGGTTTCAATGCTTTCAGTGCTTGAATGGTTTCAAACCCTTTGAATTGTTTGCAAAGTTCAATGGTCTTTGGTTTCAGATTCACTCTATGTATGGTTTTATTTTACAGCTTTTTGTATATGGGTTTCATATTTTGGTTTATTGGTTACCATCACATTTCTTTAGTGGTTTTAGGGTATTCAATTTCACTCCCATCATTTGAGGGTTTAAAGTATTTCATTTTCAAGCATCATTGTCAATGGGTTTTAAATTTCACAGTTAATGTTTCAGGGTTTCGATGGTTTCAATGCTTGAATGATTTCAGAGTTGAATGGTCGAGGGTTTCATATTAACTCTGTGTATGGCTTTCTTTTTAATTGTTTATATGTATTGGTTTTATATTTTGGTTTATCGGTTACCATCTCGACCATCACATTGCTTTAATGGTTTCAAGGTATTCAATTTCAATTCCATTGTTTGAGGGTTTAAAGGATTTTGGTTTCAAGCATCACTGTTAATGGGTTTTAAATTTCATAGTTAATGTTTCAGGGTTTCAATGGTTTCAATGTTTTAATGGTTTCAATGCTTGAATGGTTTCGAACCCTTACAACACTCTGACTATGCAATGCTTGAATGGTTTGAGAGTTTAAAGGATTCACTCTGACTATGCATTGTTTGAGGGTTAAAAGGATTCAATGGTTTCAAACCCTGACAATGTAATTGGTTGAGGGTTTCTTTTTCACTCTACCTATAGCTATTTTACATTGTTGATCTTAAATGGTTTCCACATAAACTCCACCATGTAGAAGGCTTTCGGGGTTTCAAATGCAAAGTCTTTTGTAAATGTACAATGGTTCAAAATTTCACCCTCATATTCATACATTCTTCATTTCCATTTTGAGCATCACATTTCCTTTTTGGTTTGAGGGTTTTCTATTTCTATTGCATTGTTTGAGGGTTAAAAGGGCTCAATGGTTTCAAACCCTTTTAATGTAACTTGTTTATATTTATTGAATGTACTAATTTGTTTTGTTGCTAAATATTTTTCATATTACTTTATGTATTGTTAACTCAATGAATGCCCAATTTCCTTTAGTGTTTTCAAAAATTGAATAATTAATACTTGGTTTCATTGGTGAACATGTTCCTTAGTTTTATATATACTTGTCATGTTTCTTTTCTACTTGTGCACTTCCATAGTTGCCATGTTTATTTATAAATAATTTCCATGTTCCTTTTTAAATAGTTTACATGTTTCTCAATACTTGTGAACTTCTATACTTAAATACTTGCCATGTTTCTTTGTAAATAGTTGTCATGTTTCTTTTACAAATATTAAACTGTTAAATTGAATACATTAACTGTGAAATACAAATCCTTAAACATTAACAGTGACATTGAAACCCTTCAACCCAAGTTTGACATATCATCCATTTATGTGTGCACATGTATATGCATATATGTATGGATATGTATATGCATATATGTATGTACATGTATATGTAGATAGGTATGTACATGTTTGTATGTACATGTATGTTTCTACATGACTTACAACTAAAAATGAATCCTTTCAACCCAAGTTTGACATATCATGCATTTATGTATGGACATGTATATGCATATATGTACGGACTTGTTTATGCATATATATATATATATATAGACATGTATATGCATATATGTATGTACAAATGTGTATGTAGATTTATGTTTCTACATGACTTACAACTGAAAGTGAAACCCTTCAACCCAAGTTTGACATTTCATGCATTTATGTATCGGCATGTATATGCATATGTGTATGGACATGTATATGCAAATATGTATGTACATGTATGTTTCTACATGGCTTACAACTGAAAATGAAGGACTTCAACCCAAGTTTTACATATCATGCATTTATGTATGGACATGTATATGCATATATGTATGTAAAAATGTGTATGTACATGTATGTTTCTACATGACTTATAAATTAAAATCAAAACCTTCAATATATGGACATGCATATATATGTATGTATCTACATGTATATACATATTTGTATGTGCATATATACACATTTATGTGTACATGTGTATACATATATGTATGTACACGTATTTCACTATATGTATGTACATTTAGAGATGTAAATTCTTGTATCTAGATGTATGTATCTAGATCTTTGCATGTACATGTTTGTATGTGCATAGGGGGGACGAGCTAGAACATGCACACACTAACTTTTGGGGAACACGTGGCAAGCCACGTGGACCCACTCACCAACTTTGACCGATGGCCAACTAGTCCACTAAGTTGGCTACACCAAATCAAAAAAATTGTAATAAATCCGGAGGGAAGAACTTGCAAAAATCAAAACACATTTAGAGGCGAGGGCCAGAACTTAAAAGGTCCATGAGCTAATCTCTCACAAAGTCCTTCTGTGCTATCCAATCCATTCACATGTAATGTGATGATTGGGAAAAATTGTCAATAAATGGAACAAGAACCCACAAAGCTTATACAAATTAAACAAGTACCTTGGCAAATTAAACAATAAATTACAATCTGCACAATCAACCATGTCTTTTTATCACAATTCTCTTAGTCTTAAGCAATGAGGACATGCCATCATTTGAAACCTTTGTAGTCTTGAATTATGTTGCACCGAAATATTCAAATTGAATGGTTTGTGCATCACAATTCAAAAGTATTAAGGTCTTCAAATAGTTGTGTGTTCTTGTTGGAGTGGATCATGGATATCAATTCTTGTAAGCTAAAAACCATGTGTTTGAGGCACGAGTATTGAATGACATTGTGATCGAAACACACGAGGAGCTAGCTGCATGGAAGGTGAGGTGATGGATAGTTAATGCCACTGCAAGGAAACTTTGAAAGTAGTGGGGGGAACTTTCGACAAGAGGTTGGTGGATTGGGAACTGGTGAATATATTAAATGGTTAACGTTGTGGGACCAGTCATAATTCAGTCGACACCGAAGCGGCATAATTTTAACCACTCCCACGAATGGGTATAGCACATGTGGCATTATATTGGGTTAGTGCACAAGATTTTGATTTGGAGTACCCAACTCAATTGTGCAAAAAGGATTACTGCAAAGCAATGAAAACTTGATTCCTTTAAATTGATGAAAACTAAAGCATGTAATTGTTCACACCTTTTCTCAATCATCCCATTACATGTGAATTGCAACAACTAATAACTTAATGATGAACAAATAGTACTAAACCGATACTGAGAGGGGGGGGTGAATTAGTACAGGCAAAAACCCAACCTTAAACTAGTTTGTCAACTAATACTTATGCACTGACAGACAAACAACAACACCAGTCCTTCAACAGAGTTCAACCGGCAAAACCCAGTATAACTAAGACAAGCAAAGACCGGTTGACACTTATCTTCTCATATAATCTAACTCTTCATTCCCATTTCACCCTAATGCATGAACAGGAAATCTACCATCATTGATGTACATATTACAGCAAGATCAACATGCATCACCACTTAATCAGAAAACAATCATAACATCACATAAAGAAAGCATCACACATGACACACACATTTTTCATGTGGAAACCCAACTGGGAAAAACCACGGTGGGGATGAATACCCACAAGCTATTTTTGAACTCTTCAGAAGTCTGCTCTATTAGAAGCCTTGTCCGGTTAAAGATAGATACAATAGGTTCTGTTAGGAACCAATCATGTTAGGGATCACCTAGTTAAGGGATGGCTACAATACCCGGTTAAGGGTTAAACCCTGTTAAGGGTACCTTGTTAGAGGATTTCAAGAACTCAATAGCTAAAGGATATCAATGACTCAATAGCTTCGAGTTACCCTGTTAAAGGATTTTCAACAAGCCGTTTAAGGCTACCATGTTAGGGGATTTCACAACTATTGAAGTGGTTAAAGATCAACAGGTATATCAATGACCTGATAATAGCACTCAATGCTAATGCAGATCTGCTTAAGCTCCTCTTCACCTTCTTCACTTACACTCTGCAGATATGACTTCTCTCCTCTGGTCTGGCAAGAATCACATATCTCTTCTCTTAGATACACACACACAACTTTTGCCAACAACAACTGAAAGAATCACAACATCGACTTTATAGGACAACATACAGGTTAGTGGCATAAACCTTAAACCCTAAACCTGTTAGGTTAAGCAATTCAAATGGTTCAATCCTAATCATTGAACATACTGCATTAAATGCAACAGATCTTGAATAAATCTCAAGACATTCTCCATCGTTCATTTTCCACTGATTTCATGGCGGCTGATAATCCATCACACATTTTCACCATTTACAAACTTTGCACATTCCCGAGGTAGATAGGGATAGTCTTCTTCATGCAAGATCCTTCACGCACACAAGGTCGGCATGGCAACATAATCTGTTCTTTGTTATACTGCTAATTCATCACACAAAGATCATCGATTGAGTCACACAGGTTTGAGGTACTCCAATCGGAAATCCTGAAGTGGAAACTGATAACTCAATGATGAACAAATAGTACCAAACCAGTACTGAGAGGGGGGGTGAATCAGTACAGACAAAATATTGTCCAAAACCGGTTTGATAGCAAATACTCCAAATGACTGGCAAGCAGTGACACTGGTTGAAACAAAGTGCAACCGGTAAGACCCAGAACAACTAAAACAATCATAAACCAGTTACTCACTTAGATTTCCTCTTAGCTCAATACTATAGTACCATTACACCCTCATGCATGAACAAGTAAACTATCATCAGATCTTCACAATAATTAGTTCAATATGTTTTATAGACAGGCATAAAACATAGAACCATCACATGCTTAATAGGTAATAACAAAGCATCACAAGATAAAAGCATCACACTTGACACATATTTTTCACGTGGAAACCCAACTGGGAAAAACCACGGTGGGGATGAATACCCACAAGCTGCTTTTTGAACTCTTTAGAAGTCCGCTCTGTTAGGATCCTTGTCTAGTTAAAGACATTACAATAGGTTCTGCTAGGAACCGATCCTGTTAGGAATCACCCGGTCAAGGGATGGCTATAATAACCAGTTAAGGGTTAAACCTGGTTAGGGTTACCTTGTTAGAGGATTTCAAGAACTCAATAGCTAAAGGATCTCCAGAGCTCTATAGCTTCCCAGAACTCAATAACTTCGAGTTACCTTGTTAAAGGATTTGTATCAAGCCGGTTAAGGCTACCCTGTTAAGGGATTTCACAACTGTTGAAGTTGTTAAAGATCAACAGGAATTACAATGATCTGATAACAACACTCAATGCTAATCAGATCCATTTTGGCTCCTCTTCACCTTCTGCACATTCACTTGGCAGGTATCTCTTCTCTCTTTTGGTCTGGAAAGAATCATGTATCACTTCCCTTGGATACACACATACAACTTTTGCCAACAACTTTAGAAAGAAACACAATATTGACTTTATAGGAAACAGACAGGTCGGTAGCAAAAACCCTAAACCCTAAACCTGTTAGGTTAAGAAATTCAAACAGTTCAATTCTGACCATTGAATCATACTGCATTAAATGCAACAATCTTGAATTGATCTCAAGACATTCTCCATCATCCATTATCCATTGATTTCATGGCAGCTGATAACCCATCACGCATTATCACCGTTTAACAAACTTTGCACATTCCCAAGGTAGATAGGGATAGTCTTCTTCATGCAAGATCCTTCACGCGCATAGGGCTTACATGGAAACACAATTTGTTCTCCATTATACTACTAACTCGTCACACAAAGATCACCGATTGAGTCACACAGGCTTGAGGTACTCCAACCGGAAATCCTGAAGTGGAAACTACCTACCAACTGGTAGTCATACAATGCTTCCATGTGTCGGTTCCCATAACTACATGCCGATTCACCTTGAACAAATATACCGCTTCACTTTGGCATTTATACCGGTTCACACATATGTCGGTTCTCTCTTCCCACATATCACATATGCCGATTCACTTCATATCACATATTGACATCAATGACAACATACAATATCATTATGTCCTTATACCGGTTCACATAATGCCAACAGAAACTACCTACCAACCGGTAGTCATACAATGCTTCCATGTGCCAGTTCCCATGACTACATGCCGGTTCACCTTGAACAAATATACTGCTTTACTTTGGCATATATACCATTTCTCACATATGTCAGTTCTCTCTTCATATCACATATTGACATCAATGACAACATACAATATCATTATGTCCTCATATCGGTTCACATAATGCCAACAACAACATACAAAACATAAGAAATGCACATAATTGGAAACAAATTAAAAAAATAGGCATTTGTTGACAAATTGCTCAATCATCCCATTACTTGTAAATCAGAAAGCCATATTAAAAGATGGCAGAATCCATGTCGAATCAATGTCTTCATTACATATATTTGCAGCTCTTATGTGTAACTATAAATCAGAAAGCCAAAAAATAGTATGACATATGTCTTTTTAGAAGTCACTTGAAATAACAAGGCAAATAAGTTCTTGGTCACGCAGCTAATGCCCTTGATGTTGCAATGGATACCATGTTCTCATCACCTTCGGTTGCTTCACTAGAACTCAGTTCACTTGGCATTGGGTTGCAATATCCTAGGTTGCTACCATATGCTGGCATCCTTGCAATATAGTTTGAAGAAGCAAAAAAGGTAGGGGATGGGGAATTAGGTGAACAATTTAACCTTGTTGGAAAGTTTGACAAGATTGTGTTCAACAGATCATGCATTATGGGATGTCATTCAAGAAAAGATATGGATGGATTAGATTCACTGCTTAACATCCCCTTTCTTGCCAAAATAGCCCTTTTCTCTTCGATTTCTCTTTCCTCAAGCTCGTGGTCCATCCTTTCCTTCTCTCGTTGTGGTATTTCATACTTTTCCTTCTTCTCTAGTTCTTTCAGCCTCTCCTTTTCCTTAAGCATAATTGCCTTCTCCTTTCTCTCTCGTGCCTTCTTTTCCTTCACCAATAAAATTGGTGCCTTGTTTTCTTTGATATGATCTTTCTTTCTTTCTTTTGTCTCCAAGGCATCTATCTTCTTCATTTCCTAAACCATGAAAGCTTCCATGTACTCATTAGAAGTCAACAACTGCCCTTCCCGGCTCAAGTGGATGCCACTACTAGCCCCCTTGTCATGTTTCTTGTTCACAATGTGAATTGGTAGCTTTAAGAATCCTGTAAGTGAGTTCTCCTGTTGGGAGTCAAGCATCTCACTTACTTGTGACAACATGCTTTTGTCTTCCACATTACCACCTTTTGATGTTTCTTGTGTCAAACTTGCATCTTTTTTGTTGTCAGATTGACCAGAATATGCATAGTAGTGCACCACCTCTGACATGACACCTATTGGTGGTGAAGGGAAAGTGAATGTTCCTATTAGACAACAATGAAGAAAGAAAACTAAGAGGGGGGGGTAAATTAGTTTTCACCGGATCTACAAACTTGACGACAAATACAGATCTAATAAACTGCAACAATAAAAAAGATAAGTAAATTGAAATAACAACATACAACACTAAGATTTTGATGTGGAAACCCCAGTTAAGGAAAAAACCACGGTGGGGACCTACCCACAATAATATGATACTTTGTAGTAGTATGTGAAAATATTACAATGGTGAATGCACATGCATTCAGGCACACTTCCTAGAGCTCACTGCTCAAAAGATAATGACTTGGAAGGCTACAACCCTCAGGGAAGTCTCACTGACTTACAAAATGATTCAGACTACAATCTAGAAGAAATGAACTACAATAATAGCATTTGCACATGCCTGATGACAGTTTCGGTTAAGCACAATTGTCTACTCTGCAACACCAATCTCTACTCAATCACAATGTCAAAGGATGAATCACTTGATCACACATACACCACTCTCTGACAATGCAGACATAACCTTGATCTCTAAATTACATGACAACATCACCTATTTATACAATTCATCAACCTTGATAACAAGGTCGATTAAACCCTCAACTCATAATTATAAAATTACATCACGCGATACAAAAATCGACCACCGGACCAATATAATGATATACATGACATAACATGGACCTAAATCAAATTTCCAAACATGCAACACCATCGAAAACCACACCAAGATCAACCGCAACATGCTACACCACCAAGAAATCCGCATAACATGAAGAATATCACCGGATCAACAAAATCACCAAGAACTCACACAATGATCAATGCGGATCATCAAAAAAAATAGTCCATAATTAGGAAACACCAACAAGCATGTTAAAATCATTAGCAACAGCTGCACCAACACCACTTATCAAATCTTCATCGATCAACATCTGAACATCAAGAACATTTAAAAAATAGCAACTGTCATGACAAAAAGATAACTTGCAGAGCACCAAATCATGAACCATTTGAAATGGAGATACACGAGACCATCCCAAACAATCTCCCAAAGATGCAACTCAAGATCTGATCACACCGAAATATACCAAAGGAAATACTAAACTCTGCAAAGCATTGATCAGAAAAACAAATTGCAAAACCGGATCATATGCTATGATCAATTAAGGTTCCTAGATTACCACAACAAATATAGAAGAATATAGTGATACTATAAATAGTCCGTACACTAAACCATACATCCAATAAACCAATTTGCAATCATGAAAGCAAAAATATGTTGACATCAATGACAACAATATATCCTAGAAACAACAATGTCCAAGAATCTCCCCCTTTAGAATTTATGGCAACATATGAATGTGAAAAACAATCAATGCAAAGAAAGAAAATAACTCCAGCAAACTCACCCTCAGATCAAGCAGATAAAACAGTTTTTCACATGCTTCTATCCCCGTTTGACAACAATTCTAAAGACAAAAAATAGATTATGCTTCTCTTCCCAAAACACATCCTCTAAGAAGGACAATCCCCCCCTTAGGATAAACTCCCAATTGATCACCTGAAACACTCATTGACTACTTTGACAGAGTAGAAACATTAAATCATCAATCTGGATAGAAAGATAGGGCTCTGAGTTCCACCAAATTGATGCAACTCAATGTATCTAGTTCTCATCAAGAGGGGTGGATACCCCTAACTTGTCTCTAAAATAGACAAATGTATCTATAGGCAAAGGGTTAGCAAAAATATCAGCAATTTGTTCTTATGTAGACACATATTCCAACTTCACTTCCTCTTCATTGACTTTTTCCCTCAAGTAATGATATTTGATTGATATATGTTGAGTTTTTGAATGTTGCACTTAATTATTTAACATGTTAATAGCACTTCACAATATAGGATAGTAGGCTCATCATAGATAAATTTGATATCCTTCAACATTTGCTTCATCCAAACCACCCGAGTGCAGCTACTAGCAGTAGCAATGTACTTAGTTTCAATAGTAGATAAGGACAGTGAATCTTGTTTCTTACTAGCCCTTGAAACCAATTTCTTACCCAAAAAGAAAGCACCATCGGAGATACTCTTTCGGTCATCAACATCACTAGCCTAATCAACATCAGTGTAAGCACATAACATGAAATCATCATTCATCGGATACCACAAACTATAATCCACATATCCCTTCAAATATTTGAATATTCTAATTATAGTAGTGACATGACTCTCTTTCAAATCAACTTGGTATCTAGAAACCATGCACACAACATGCATAATGTCTGGCCTAGTTTGAGTAAGATATAGTAGTCCATCATCCATAGATGTATACAAGCTTTGATTAGCTTTTAGAGATTCATCATTCTTAGACAATTTGCAGCCAGTCACCATAGGAGTTCTAACCGGTTTGGAGTCATTCAACCCAAATTTCTTCAACAATTCCTTCACATATTTAGTTTGAGATATAAAAATACCTTTTCCAATCTGTGAAATTTCCAAACCTAAGAAAAATTTCATCTCACCTATCATAGACATATCAAATTCTTTCTGCATATCACCGACAAACTTCATGCTCAAGTCATCATCACCTCCAAAGATAATATCATCAACAAAGACTTCAGCAATCAGGATGTTATCATTCTCAATCTTAAAATATAAATTACTATCAACAGTCCCTTTATTAAATCCTAATTTTATCAAGTACTAATCCAATCTATCATACCAAGCTCTAGGGGCTTGTTTCAATCCATAAAGAGCTTTCTTCAGTTTATATAGCATGTCTCCATCATCTGATAATGAAAATACATCATGTTTCTCAATGTAGACTTCTTCCTCAAGATCACCATTCAAAAAAGTTGACTTGACATCCATCTAATACACTTTGAAATCTTTATAGGCAACATATGCAAGCAACAATCTAACACCTTCAAGTCTGGCTACAGGAGAAAAAGTCTCCTCATAATCAATTCCTTCTTGCTATGAATATCCTTTGCATACAAGACTTTCTTTATTCCTAACAAGTTCACTGATTTCAATCAATTTATTCCTGAATACCCATTTAGTACCAATAACATTCTTATCTTTATGTCTAGGGACAAGCTCCCATGTGTTATTCTTCTCAATCTGATCTAATTATTCTTCCATAGCTAGCCTACTTCTATTCATCACACCTTTATTTTTATCACCAATAATCTGATTTTTGGAATGATTCAATATTACATACCTCAGAGTCTTCTGATTGTTCTAATTTTTCAAGTTCCTGCACCTCTCCACCAACAGCAACAACATCCAGATTAATTGTTTCTACTAGATCATTCTGCATCAATTCTTCAGTCTGAATAGGATTTATAACAATGTGTTGACCATCATCATATCTGCAACCTTTGATTTATTTTCCAAGGTTCTCATCTACCTTCACATTTGCACTCTCCACTATCCTTTTCAGTCTCTTATTGTAGCACTGGTAGGCTTTTCTCTCTATTGAATATCCCAAGAAAATTCCTTTATCACTTCTTGCATCAAACTTCCCTATATCATCATCTCTCTTGATATAATATTTGCTACCAAATACTCTGAAATATCTCACAGTAGGAACATGACCAAACCATATCTCATAAGGAGTCTTACCAGTATCACCTTTAATATGAACTTAATTGAATGTGTAAACAACAGTGTTAATAGCTTCTCTCTAATAGATCTTTGGAACATTCCCTTCAATCAACATAGTCCTAGCAACATCCAAAATAGTCATGTTCTTCCTTTCAACAACTCCATTCTGCTGAGGGGTTCTAGGAGCAGATAATTTTCTTCTAATCCCATGCTTCTCACATAATGAATCAAACTCACTGGAAAATAATTCTCCTCCTCTGTCAGATCTTAGACATTTCACCTTCAATCCTAACTCAATCTCAACTTTTGCTTTGAATATCTTGAATTTATCTAATGCTTCAGATTTCTCCTTCAAAAAGACAACCCACATCATCCTGGAATAATCATCAATTAAGAACATAAAATATATGTCAAACTGCACACTTCTAACATTTGTAGGTCCACACAGGTCAGTATGCATAATATCTAGTAATCCATCAGATGTTTACTACTTTCTCTTGAAAGAAATTATCGTTTGCTCATCCAATTGACATTCCTTACATACCAGATTAGCAGGCTTAACAATATTAGGCAGATCTCTAACAACTTGAATAGAACTGATCTTAATCATTGAATCAAAGTTAACAAGACACATTCTCCTATGCCATAACCAACTTTCAACAATCTGAGCAATCAAACAACTTTTCTCACCAACATTCAAATAAAAAATATTACCTTCAGTCTTAGTTCCAGATGCAATCTCTATACCGGAGGCATTTAGGATTTTACATTTACCATTCTTGAATTGCAAATCATAACCTTTTTCAATGATTTGTCCAACACTTAAAATATTATGCTTCAAACCTTCAACTTACAGAATATCATCAATATTATTCTTACTGTCAAAGGAAATAGAACCTCTACCATAGATCACATAAGCTTTGTCATCTCCAAATATCACTATTCCACTATCATACCTTTCCATACTCACAAATTTTCTTTTTTGACCGATCATATGATGTGAACAACCACTATCTATAACCCACTCATCTTTTCCTTCAACTTTAGTGGCTAAAGTTTTCTCCTCAATAGTGCAGCTAGTGGAATTAATAGTCCATCTTCTTTAATGGCAAGAAATACAACTTTATCTCCTTCTGATTCTTCATCTGTAACACCTTCATCAACAACATAATAGCAGTTCTTCTGATTCTTATACTTCCTGTTAGACTTGTAAGGCTTATCATACTTCTCATGCTTCTCATGTCTATCATTTCTATCATGCTTATCAAATTTATCATGCCTATCATAATTAGCCATTCTCTCTGGGCACCTAAAAGAAAAATGTCCTACCTTATTGCAAGAGAAACATTTCAAGGGCAATTTTCCATCATACTTATAGACTCCTTTAGGCAATCTCTCAGAAATCAATGCTTCAAGATCATCTAGTTCTCTTTCTTGCTCTTCCATCTCTCTTCTTTCTCTTTCTTCAAATTCATACTTATTCTTTCTGGATACAGATGCTCTAAATGTTGTCTCAGACTTTCCATGTGATTCAACAAATTCACTCAGCTCAAATGTAACAATATTTCCAACCAACATATCTCTTGTTATTGTAGTCACACTCTGGATCTCATCAATAGCAGCTACCTTATGTTAATAAGAAGGAGGCAAAGATCTCAGCACCTTAGCAACAATTTCATCTTGTTCAAGGGAACTCCACTAGCACATCTAATACCTAGGACAAGGTCATTCACCTTATTCATAAAAGTATTTATGGTCTCATCTTCTCCTGTCTTCAACATCTCATATTTCCCTTTCAAACTCTACAACCTAGCTACTTTCACTTGTTTATCTCCTTCATATAGGGTCACAAGATTCTCCCAAGTCTCATGTGTAGTCTGAAGTCCCATTACATTTGTCATCTTAGAATCAGTCAGGGCACTTAGCAATGCTTCCTTCACTCTAATGTTATGTTTAGCTTCCTTGATCTCATCGATAGTAACCAATCCATTCAGAGGAACAAAAATAAGAATTCTTAGTAATCTTCTCCAAGACATCTCAAGTGCACTTTTATCCGGTTCTTCTATATAGCATAGTTACTTCCATCAAATCTCAGACTCTCCTTCTTAAAGATAACACCTCCAGTTTCCATCCCAGATCTTCTCAAGCGGTTAAGCTTCTTCTGGAGGATCTATCTCTAATACCAATTGTTAGGAAACAATGAAGAAGAAAAACTTAGAGGGGGAGGGGGGGGTGAATCAATTTTCACTAGATCTACAAACTTAACCACAAATACAAAGTTGATCAACTACAGCAATAACAAAAAAAAAGAAAATGGAAAGCACAACACACAACACCAATATTTTGACATGGAAAACTCGGTTAAGAGAAAAACCATGGTGGGAACCTACCCACAATAAGATGATACTTTGCAGTAGTATGTGAAAATATTACAATGGGGAATGCACATGCATTCAAGCACACTGCCTAGAGATCACTGCCCAAAAGATAACGACTTGAAAGGATACAACCCTCAGGGAAGTCTCACTGACTTACAAAATGATTCTGACTACAATCAAGAAGAAATGAACTGCAATAATAGCATATGCGCATGCCTAATGATAGTTTTGGTTAAGCACAATTGTCTGCTTAGCAACACCAATTTCTTCTCAATCACAATGTCAGAGGATGAATCACTTGATCACACATACACCACTCTCTTATAATGCAAACACAACCTCGATCTCTAAATTACATGACAACATCACCTATTTATACAATTCATCAACATTGATAACAAGGTTGGTTAAACCCTCAACTCACAATTATAAAATTACATCACATGATACAAAGATTGACCAACAAACAATATAATGATATACATGACATAAATGGACCTAAATCAAATCTCCAAACACGTAACACCACCAGAAATCATGCCAAGATCAACCCCAACATGCTACACCCCCGGGAAACCGCATAACACGAAGAACATCATCGGATCAGCAAATCACCAAGAACTTGCACAATGATCAATGTGAATCATCAAAACAAATAGGACACAATTAGGAAACACCAACAAACACATTATAATCATCAACAACATCTGCACCAACACTGCTTATCAAATCTTCATCGATCAACATCTGAACATCAAGAACACTCAAACAACAACAACTGTCATGACAAAAAGATAACTTGTGGAGCACCAAGTCATGAACCATTTGAAATAAAGATACACAAGACCATCCCAAACAATATCCCAAAGACACAGCTCAAGATCTGATCACACCGGAATATACTAGAGGAAATACTAAATTTTGCAAAGCACTGGTCAAAAAAACAAACTGCAAAACCATATCATATGTTATGATCAATTAAGCTTCTCAGATTAACAAAACCAATACAGAAGAATATAGTGATACTATAAATACTCCATACACCAAACCATGCATCCAATAAACCAGTCGGTAATCATCGGAACAAGAATATGTTGACATCAATGACAACAACATATCCTAGCAACAACAATGTCTAACAGTTCCATGTTCTTCTTGCCCTTGCAAGTCAACACCTAGATCCATTGCCCCTTCCACCACCCATGATGGTTCAATTTGCTTGGATGGAAGGCCAATACAGTCAACTACAATTGCACCAATATTCTTGGCTGGTTGTTCATTAGCCACTTGTCCAACAATTCCCTATTCTTTTTGCCCTTGCAAGTCAACACCTAGATCCATTTCCCCTTCCACCACCCATGATGGTGTAATTTGCTCGAATGGAAGGCCAAGACTATCATCTACACTATCAACTATAGTTGCACCAATATTCTCATATGGTTGTTCACTATCCACTTGTCCATTTGAATCTTATTGATGGATAAGAGCAATATTTTTTGCAACCACTTTCGATGACACATGAACACTTGAAAGGTTGAGCATGTTCTACATTGCAGATGCATCTTCGCCATCATTAATCTCAAATGTGTTGTTGCACTACATGTTTTCCATGAGGGCATCAGGATTGAGGGGCCATGTACCGGTCCTTCTTAATCCTACTACAATGTTGGAAATAGTCAATGCCTTGGCCAAAGACTTGTTGCCTATTTCTACTAAATTTGCCCTCCTGATTTCTACATTCGGGAACCTTGCTATCCACACTACTCTTTCTAATTTGAAGTAGATATTGAATCAAGAGAACACACTCACATCCAGTGGTTGTAGCTTGTGAGAGGTGTGAGTCAGCAATGTGAGCAAGTCTATGCCTAACATCCTTGCCTCCTAGATGGTTGGCAGTGCAACATGGCTACCATGACCATCAAATATGAGCAAGTGCCTGTTGGCATGTGATACACACCTCGAAACAGAGTGCTTGAAGTGGTGCAGCCAATTGAGGAATAATTCCTTGGTCATCCAGGCATGTTGTTGCACTGCCATGCAAAAATCCAACTCACATTTCGAGATATAATTATGTAACTGCCTCTTCCCATTGAAAAAATAGAAGCCTGGTATGCTTTGTCTAGAAGCGTTAATGCAGCAAAGTATTGTAATCCATTCATGACTCTTTGGGAGTATATAAGACATGTTTTGACTTCCTTTCCTCACAAGCACCCTCATAGCCCCATTTCTGCCATCCATCACACCACTTCCATCACAGTTCCAACTACGAGCAAGACCGTATGAATTAGCGGCATAGGCTTTTGACAAAGTACCATAGAAATCAGACACAACTAATGGTCTTAGACTTCATGCTTTGTCTTTATCGAGGCCTTTAGCTATCTACAAGATGAGTTTGAAATGATGGAACTTGAAACCAGACCACCATGACTTCCTAGGCATTCCATCCTTGAAAGGGGTTGGTCTAGTCTCACAAATCTGAGAGATAGTTACCTTCAAGTTGATGATCTCGAGACCATGACCAATTCCAACCATCTCTTGGCACCATTGAACAATCTCTTCTTCCTCTTTAGTGGTGAGTATTGTTGGTGGACCCTTCTTGGGCATGGTTGTGAGACCACCCAACCATTTCGACAATGTTGCAATTGGGATGCCCCATTTATTTGATGCACCTCGTATGGACATGTCATTGTCCTTAATATTGTGGAGAGCACCTTCCATGTATGTTGTCGACCACATCTTCTATTGCATAGTAACTTTTCTTGAATTTGAAGGTGGAGGTTGTTCATTGGGAACCTCTGTTGCTAGGGGTATAGGGTTTGTATTGTTCTCAACGGGAGGTAGAGCTTCTACTTCTACAGAGAACATGACTCCTCTTTTATGTGAACGCAACCTCATGCATGTTGATCTCTTTGAACCATGAGGAGCCATCTTGTTTGCCTTCCACATTTGCACACACCAAGAAGAATGTGCATGTTAGTTTTCCAATCATTTAAATTGTGCAAATTAATAACAATTATAGACTAATATGGTTGATATGTTTAGCTTTATGTCACAACACAACTGGTATATTGTTTGGAATTTGGTATTGTGAGATGGAACCAACTAACCATGTCATGTTGTACACTGATGCATGTTGATTAATGCTAACAATGATGCTTGATATGGAATGGAGGTGCAATTTCATATTCAATGACAACGTGGTGCAAGATGTCAGTGATGCTTGAATAGTAGGACTATGGTTAGGCTGCAACTATTTATTGGTTTAGTGTATTGGACACTTGTACAATAGGGGTCTAAAATAGTTATTGTTCTAAACCTATAGCACCTATTTTGGCATGAATTCATGGTTGAAACCTCCAGAGTCAAGTAGATGTGGTGGTGTAGCTGGAATAGGTGATGGGGTTTGCCTAGTTTGCTCAACACTTCACCAAGTTGATGTTGCTCAATTTCACCAACTCACCAGGCCTAGTTTCTCTATAGACCTCCAATTCCTTCTCAGTCTCTTCCAAGGATTTCTTCTTAACCATTCCAAGGTTATTTCTACAAGTGTTTTAACTAGGAACCCTACCAAGTTACAATGCTTCCCATGTGCTCAAATATGGCTTTTTGGCTTCAACTTGTCAAATTGACCTCCTACTATTGTGAATTGATGCAGAGGTATGGAGGTATCTTCTAACATGTTTTTAATGCCTTTAGGGTTCATTTGAGGTTTGGAATCATTAGCTTTCTTATCGATTCCAAAATCTTGCCTAGGAAAGGGCTACAAGGAATTAGCCCTATTAGGCCTCCAAAATCCGGTTTTCTAGGGATTGAGTGAAAATGGTCCAAAAGATCCCCTAGAAAGTTTGGATTTTCTTCAATTTTTCACCTAACCCCAAGTGATTTTTGTGGTTTTGGCTCCTTACTCCACCATACAATTTGCTAACGCCAAAATGAGGGTTCTGAAGGATTTCTAGGCCTTCTAGGCCTTCTAGCCAACACTGACTGGTCAAGTTGGGGTTTAGGCATGAAATGACTTTGTCAAGGCTTCTCCCTAAACTGGAAACTCTATCCCAAATTAATGGACCCCTCCAAAATCTTAGATGGCGGTTTGGCATACACCCCTGCACTTAGCACATCAATTTCACCTTATTTCCTCTAGCCGGGTTGCTCCTGGACTCGCCTAGAACAAGGTGATAGACACATTAAAACTCATCTCCAGTACTTGTCCCTGCATATGCACACTATACAGGTGATTTCCCTTCATGTCCCAACAAGTCATGATGTTAGCACGCGTGGAATTCATGGGGCAACCATTTTTACATAAACTGCTATATATAAGCCAAAACTGGTTGTTTACAAACCAAAGCAAGAAAACACCAAAGTAAACTATCTAAAAATCTTTAAATGGAACCAAAAATACTTTAACACACTAGAGAAACTCAATCCATTGCTGGATCAATGGATTCAATCCATTTTCAATTATAAAATGAGTAAAATCAAGCCAAAATGTTGCCAACTAGTTTGAAAATGAGTAGTTTTAGATTGTTGAACTTACAAAAAACATTCTCCAACCTTGGTAACCATTAAAGAGAGGGTACTTATATCTTTTCCCATATGTGGAGTCATCCTAGGGCATTGGAAAATCCCTAACTCCATCGCTAACCAATTTAAGACAAAAGTTGTCATGACAACTTTTTGCAATTTTGCACTTTTTCACTTTTTGGTCTTCCCAACCTATGATACCTATTCTAAGTCATCACACATGACTTTTAAAACATTTATAAGACTAATTTAACCCTCTCTAATTCCTATACCAAGTTTTGACACTTTTGACCATCAAGAAGGTCAACTACCTACTCAAACCCACTATTTACACAAAAATGCAAACCTAAGAAGAATGAACTCAACCTAGGCCTACATTGACTCAAAACACTAACTCTTGGACCCTTCTAGAGTTCTTATTCACTAGTGACTTGTCTAGGGTCAGTACAAGCCAAAATTGAGAAAACTAGATAGTCTAAGTCCTAGGTGCTCCTACACCATTCTCCCAAACAAAAGAAAATCATGTCACCTCCTTGGGAATCAGAGTCTAATCAATTCCAAGCTTCTTAAACTTTGTCTCAAGAACCCATGTATCTTCAGCATCATCCATATCCTGCCATTTATTTAGGTGCTCCTAATAGGCTTGATGCCTTGTCTTCTTGGTGATCCTTGAACTCAACACCTTCTCGGCCTTTGGATTTGGTTTGGCTAGTAACTGAAGGTTGTTCACATCATCTGATACCTCTGAGTGAATACAATCTGAACCTTGAATTGGTCTCTTGTATGCAACTAAGTTTGCTATGTTAAAAACCGGTGACAATCCTATGTCACTAGGTAGATCCACCTTGTATGCATTTTCTCCATACTTGGCTAGAAGGGCACATGGACCTATACTCCTCATTTGCAACTTGTTAGGCACTCCTTTTTGTAGCCTTACTTTGTTTAGGTGCACCATGACAAGATCTCCCACTTGAAATTGGAGGTTCTTCCTTTTTTCATCAACTTTTTGTATGATTTTGCTAGTGTTTTCCATCAATGTTTGCTTGACTGATTCGTGGACCTCCTTCATTGATTGAGCAAAGTCTTTTGCATATCCACTTCTTGCTGTTGCACTTCCTAAATCTCTCAACTCCAAAATACCTCTTGGGTGCACACCATAGACCACTTCAAAAGGGCTTTTGCCAGTAGTCCTATTCATGGTGTCATTATATGCATATTCAACTTGTGAGAGTACTTGATCCCATGTCTGACCATATTCCTTAGTAAGATACCTTAATAAGTTTCCCAAGCTTCTATTCACTACTTTGGTTTGCCCATCTGTTTGAGGATAGTAGGCTGATCCAAAAGAGAGGTTGATGCCAAGCTTTTGCTAAAGTGTCTTCCAAAAATGACTCATGAACTTTGAGTCCCTATTTGAAACAATGCTCATGGGTAAACCATGTATCCTCACTACCTCTTTGAAGAACAAATGAGTTATTTGGCATGCATCATGAGTAGTCTTGCAAAGCACAAAGTGAGCCATTTTGCTAAATCTGTCCACAATGACATAAATGTTGTCATATCCTTGCTTTGTCCTTGGTAAACCTACTACAAATTTCATACTAATGCATTCCCAAGGCCTATTTGGTATGGGAAGAGGTTGGTATAAACTGGCATTTGTAGAAGTACCCTTGGCCTTTTGGCAAACTATGCAAGTCTCCACATACTTCTTCACATCTTGATTCATCCTTGGCCAATAGTAATACCTTTGAACCAACTCTTGAGTCTTATTGACTCCAAAATGTCCACTAAGGTTGCCATTATGCTTCTCTTGAATGAGATTTTCTCTCATTGAGCCTCTAGGCACACAAAGCTGCCCACCTTTAAACAATAGCCCATTTTGCAAAGTAAAATCAAAATACTCACTATGGAAGTGATTTTGATACTCCTTACACACCTTGTAGGCATTTGAGAAGTCTTCATCCTCCAAGTACAAGTCTCTAAAATTGTCAACACCTATGCTTCTCAATTGGATTTCTTGGACTATCAAAAGTCTCCTACTTAATGCATTAGCTACCTAATTTAACTGCCCTTTCTTGTGCTTAATGGTGAATGTATAGGCCTACATGTACTCCACCCATTTTATATGTTTATGAATGAGTTTGTCTTGTGAGTTTAGAAAACTTGAAGCTTGGTTGTCCGTATAGACTACAAATTTCTTAGGAAGGAGATAGTGTCTCCACTTCCTCAAAGCATGTACTAAAGAATATAACTCAAGATCATAAGAGAGTATTTCCTCTTGGCATCACTTAGCTTCTCACTATGGAAAGCTACTGATCTTTCTTCTTGGCTTAGGATAACACCTACTGCAACATTGCTTGCATCACATTCCACTATGAAAAGTTTCTCAAAACTAGGCAACACTAGCACCGGTTGAGTAGCTATCTTCTCCTTCAAGGTTTCAAAACCTTTGTTTGCTTCTTCACCCCACTAAAACTTTGCCTTTATTCTACCTCTAATTGTGTCTAACATTGGTGCACATATAGCACTAAATTGTTTAATGAACTTCATGTAGTACTGAGCTAGTACATGGAAGCTTCTCACCTCTGTTGTTGACTTAGGAGTAGGCCAATTTACAATGGCTTCAACCCTACTGGGATCCATCTTGAGGTTTCCTTGAGACAACACAAACCCAAGGTAAACCAACTCCTTCTTAACAAACTCACACTTATCCAGGTTTATGGTTATCTTTTCATCATACAATCTTTGTAATACATCTTGCAAATGATTAATATGATCAGCCCTATCCTTACTGAAAATGAGAATATCATCTAGATATACCACCACAAATTTACCTATGAAGTCCTTCATCACCTCATTCATGAGTCTCATGAAGGTGCTTGGAGCATTGGATAAGACAAATGGCATTACCAGCCACTCATAAAGACCCTCTGTTGTCTTAAATGTATTTTTCCATTCATCACCCTCCTTAATCCTAATTTGGTGATATCCACTTTTAAGGTCAATCTTGGTAAAGTACTTGGCTTCTCCTAAACAATCCACTAGGTCTTCTATTCTAGGAATTGGGAACCTATATCTGATGGTGATCATATTTATAGCTCTAGAATTAGTACATTATCTCCAAGTACCACCTTTCTTTGGGGCTAATATGGTAGGGACATCACAAGGGCTAATGCTTTTCCTAATTAGGCCTTGGTCTAAGATCTCTTTGATTTGCTTGGCAATCTCAACATTTTGTTGGGGAGTCATTTTATAAGCTTCCTTATTAGGCAAGGATGCTTAAGGAATAAATTCTATTTGATGGATTATGGTTCTTTTAGGAAGTAAGGTGGTTGGTTGTCCTTCACTTACTATGCCTTTGAATTTCTTCAACAAATCTTGCACCTCTATTGGCAAATCTGGCTGCTCTTTCTTGTCTTCCTCTTTGGGCTTCATTATTAGTGCAAACCCTATACCTTCACCTTCCTCAAGTGTCTTCAAGAATTTCTTTTCACTTACCAAAAGAACATTAGGACCTACTGCCCTCGTTTTACCTTCCTCAAGGATAGACTGAATCTTGAATGTGACTCCATCTTTCTTGAATGAGTATGCATTCTTGGCTCCATCATGGATAGCTTGTCTATCAAATTGCTATGGTATACCTAATAGAAGATGGCATGCAGCCATGGGTAGAACATCACATAATACCTTGTCCTTATACCTCCTAATGGTAAAATCCACCCATGCTTGCTCATTAACTAGGACATGTTTGCCTTTGTTCAACCAAGTGACTCTATAAGGATTATTATGAGGTATCCTTTGCAACTTGAGCTTACTCACTGCCTCTTCTGACACAATGTTGTCTGTTGACCCTAAATCAATGATTACTTTGCATCTTGCATTTGATCCTAAATAAGGACCTTCTTTGGCTTGGCTCTTGTCTGACTGGTTATTTGATCAAAGATCTCCTTATCATCAAGTTGTCACCTACTGCTGACTCTAAGGCAACCTCTGAGGTCTTGCTGCTTGAAGATTCTTCTTGGAGATAGTTCACTCTTCTTTCACTACCATGTGATGATGATCCCTTCTCTGGACACCTATATGCCGCGTGACCAAGTTGGTTGCAATGGTAGCACTCCATTGTTGCAAAATATGAGAAACCTCTACCTTGGCCACTAGATCTTCCTCTGAAACCACTGTTCGACCCCCTTCCTCTTTTCAATCCTCCTCTATTAGTGCTACTCTCTTATTTCTTAATGAGTTTAGACTCTCCTTGTGTTCTTTGTTTAGAACTTATTCCTCCAAAGCCTCCCCTATAGCCTCTATTGTCTTTTCCTCTACCCCTACCCCTATTGGTGCTTGAGTCATGTCTCCTTTTCAGTTTTTCCTCCACCTTAAGGGCAATTAGATAGGTTTGATGGACTATATTTGGGCTCATTAAACTGATTTCTTCTTGGATGTTCCACCGTAGACCATTTAGGTACCTAGCAACCTTGAGACTCTCTTCTTCCACCACATGAGATCTAAGGCTAAGTTTGTGAAACTCCTTCGTATAGCTACTAACATCAAGATCTTTTTGTCTTAAGTTTTGCCTCTTCCTATGAATTTGCACTTCATAGTCATTAGGGAGATAGACTTCTTTGATTTTGACTAACATCCCTTTCCAAGAAGAGATGGGTGCTTTGCCCATTTTCTTCCTCTCATCTTGCACAAATCTCCACCATGTGAGAGCAGATCCTCTCATCCTTGACTTGGCTACCTTGACTCTCTAGGATTCATTTATGCCTTCACATTCAAAATGGATCTCCATGCCTTCTATCCACTCTAGGACCACTTCTGCCTCCATCTTACCAGTGAACAATGGCAATCCTTCTTGTGGTTTACCACTCAAGGCCTTCAATGCCTTTAGGAAAGGTTCTTTCTCTAGGATAGGATTAGGTTCAAGTATTTTTTCTATCTCTGACACTTATTTACCCTTCCCTTTTGCTCCTTCTACCTTTACCAACACCTCATCTGCCTTGGTTTCTACCTCACCAAGCTTACTCTCCAATTCTAGCAACTTCTCTTTCAGGAGTCTATTCTCTTCCTCCTGATCATCCAACTTCTTTGCCAACTTTGCATTGGTCACCATGTTTTTATCTCCTATAGATTCCACTGAGGACATCTACTCACCTAGCCCAAATCTTATAGGCTATGATACCAATTTGATGGGGTTTGCCTAGTTTGCTCAACACTTCACCAAGTTGATGTTGCTAAATTTCACCAACTCACTAGGCCTAGTTGCTCTCTAGACCTCCAATTCCTTCTCAGTCTCTTCTAGGGCTTTCTTCTTAACCATTCCAAGGTTTTTTCTTCAATTTTTTTAACTAGGAACCCTACCGAATTACAATGCTTCCAATGTGCTCAATTATGGCTTTTTGGCTTCAACTTGTCAAATTGACCTTCTACTATTGTGAATCGACGAAGAGGTATGGAGGTGTCTTCTAACATGTTTTTAATTCCTTTAGGTTCCATTTGAGGTTTGCAATCATTAGCTTTCTTACCGATTCCAAAATCTTGCCTAGAAAAGGGCTACAAGGAATTAGCCCTATTAGGCCTCCAAAATCCGGTTTTCTAGGGCTTGAGTGAAAACAGTCCAAAAGACCCCCTAGAAAGTTTGGATTCTCTTCAATGTTTCACCTAACCCCAAGTGATTTTTTTGCTTTTGGATCCTTACTCCACCATACAATTTGCTAACCCCAAAATGAGGGTTTTGAAGGGTTTCTTGGTCTTCTAGCTGACAGTGACTAGTCAAGTTGGGGTTTGGGCATCAAATGACTTTTTCAAGGCTTCTTCCTACACTGGAAACTCTGTCCCAACTTCATGGACCCCTCCAAAATCTTAGATGATGATTTGGCATATACCCCTGCACTTAGCACTTCAATTTCACCTTATTTCCTCAAGCCGAGTTGCTCTTGAACTCGCCTAGAACAAGGTGACAGTCACATTAAAATTATCTCCAGCACTTTTCCCTATATATGTACATTTTAAAGGTGGTTTCCCTTCATGTCCCAACAAGTCGTGATGGTATCACGTGTTGAATTCATGGGGCAACCATTTTTACATAAACGGCTATATACAAGCCAAAACTAGTTGTTTACAAACCAAAGCAAGAAAACACCAAAGTAAACTATCTAAAAAGCTTGAAATAGAACCAAAAATATTGTAACACACTAGAAAATCTCAATCCATTGTTGTATCAATGGATTCAATCCATTTTCAATTACAAAATGAGTAAAATCAAGCCAAAATGCTAACAACTAGTCTGAAAATGAGTAGTTTCAGATTGTTGAACTTACAAAAAACATTCTCCAACCTTGGTAACCATGAAAGAGAGGGTACTTATATATTTTCCCATGTGTGGAGTCATCCTAGGGTGTTGGAAAATCCCTAACTCCTTCACTAACCAATTCAAGACAAAAGTTTTCATGACAACTTTTTGCAATTTTGTACTTTTTCACTTTTTGGTCTTCCCAACCTATGAGACCTATTCTAAGTCATCACACATGAATTTTAAGAAAATTGTAAGACTAATTTAACCCTCCCTAATGCCTATACCAATTTTTGACACTTTTGACCATCAAGAAGGTCAACTAACTCAAACCCACTATTTACACAAAAATGCAAACCTAAGAAGAATGAACTCAACCTAGGCCTACATTGACTCAAAACACTAACTCTTGGACCCTCTTGGAGTCCTTATTCACTACTAACTTGGCTAGGGTTAGTACAAGCCAAAATTGAGAAAACTAGATAGTCTAAGTCCTAGGTGCTGCTGCGCCAATAGGTTCTTTCCAAAGAATTACTTGACTGTATAGTCGGGAAGGGGTATTAGGCTTACAATTAGGTTGAATGTATGTTTTGGTAAAAATCCATGATGGGATTTTTTCATTCACTACTATATGAAGCAGTCATTTCCATGACAAGTTTTCAAAGTATTATCAAACTTGAGGACCATTGTTTTCTAAGAAAAATCTATTGATATAGTTGGTTTGCCATGATTGAAGCCTGAGCTTGAATAATTTTGAAAAGAAACAAGATCTTGTGGGGAATACAAGATCATTGCATGGGTATGGACAGTCAAAGAGTTGGTGAACATTATGATCATGTCTCACAATCCACTCTTGTTGTGCTTGGATGCGTGGAAATGGGATGTGAACAAGCCATTCTATGGGTGGAATAGGGGAATGGGATGTGGGGAAAGATTCGTGGAGATATTTCAGAACTTCATAATTTGCATCATTTGGAGGCAGGGTTGCAATAAGACCTTGACTTGTTAGTGTGTGATGGACCTTCAAATAGTTTTGTGTATCATTTTCATAATTTTTTACAATTTGATAGTGTTGATCTGTGTTTGACATTTTCATGGTCTACTATGTCCACGTGCACTACCTGGAATGTATCATGTTGAAATGTCCACAGTCATCTGCATCATGATATAAATTACAAATATATCATGTGACCTCAAAACATTACTTTACAGTACAACAATGGGTGGTCATTTATAAACATGGACATGCCAGTAAGCATGGGGGTGGCAATGAAAGGATAAAGAGGATGAAATATGTTGAGTAATTCAAATAGAAATGCACATCTATATATACAGATATAATAAAAAATAAAAGGAAATATAACATTTGAAAATGTGTATTTACATGTATATATGTATATACAGATATGCTCATCTGTATATACATACATGTACATGATTTGATATGCAATTGTATTTCATAATTTCAAACATTGCAAACAACTTTAAGGGACTCAATTGAAGAGTTTCAGTGTACATGCATGTAGGTGTGTTTTGAATCATGGTTTTATGCATAATTTGCATGTCATTGTTACAAATGTTGGGGTTAAGGGTTTGAAATTCCTTGGTTGAGGGTTTCATTTTCATTGTTTGTAGGAATCAATTGAATAGGTTGAAAGTTTGAATTAAAAGATTGAATCGATGTTTCATTAAATGTTTCAATGTACGCATGTTCATATATGTATATTCATACACATGAGTATGTGTGTGTGTGTGTATTTTGTATTTTGTATTTTGTATATGCATATAAATTGTATTTTGTTGTAGACACCTAAAAGTTGCACAACAAATTAAGTTAATTTTATTCATTTAATTATCTCTATTTCCTCCAATTGATTAAATTAAGATTTAATTAATATCCCTATTTCTCTAATTAGCCTATTAATCAAATTAAAGATTTGATTAATATTTCCCTTCCTCTATCCTAGCCATTTAATTAAAATCTCCCTCATAGCGATTTAATTAAATTTACATTTAATTAAAATTCCCCCTATAGCCATTTTAATTAAATCTACATTTAATTAAAACCCCTTTTATATTTAAATAAATATAAATTTATTTAAAAATCCCCTCACTTGCAAAATCCTACAAATGTAAGTTCCAACCAACAATTAAAATATATCAATTATATTTTAATTAAATCCTATTTTCCCTAACCCACTTGCAAAATCCTACATCTCCCACTTGCCTCTTAATCATTCTTCTAGAACCCATCTAATCTTAATCAATTAGCCTTGATCCCTTTAATCATATCATTTCCATAAATTTGAGGAGGTCACTCCTCAAATTTGGAAGAAAGTCTTCCAAAAGCAATAAAAGCTTTATCCATTGAACAAGCTAACTTGTTGAGTTCCCCAAATTTGGAAGCACTCTTACAAATTTGTCCTCAAAGTCTTCATAACCATTAATGGTTAACTCAACCTTCCCACATGGTTAGAGACTTTCTCTCTAACTTAACCCTCAACTAACCCAAGGGTCTCATCAAGCACTCATGGCTTTGACCCTAGTTATCCCTTTAACCCTTGCACAAGAGTTTACCCCTTGAGTAAAGGCTTTATCCATTGGTTATCCACTAACCTAACCATAACCTTACCTCCTAAGGTAACCTTCATGTCTCCTCGGGCATTTAATACCTCTTACATCTCCTCTCAAGCCCTCTCAAGGTGACATTTGTCAACTTGAGATTGGACTGAATCCCTCACATGGATTGATAACTTTCAATCATAGCCCTTGTTGAGATTATTCAATCTCAACCATCCATTGCCCTATTTTGCCTATAAATAGAGCCCATTCCTTCTTCAAAAAAATCAAGTCTTTTATGCATCAAACTTATAGTCATTTTGCAAGTTAAGGAGCTCTCTTTGTTATCTTCAAGCATCAATCATTCATCTCATAGCATTTTAGTTTCATTTAGCTTAAATGCGTATCCTTTTTTAGCTTAATTAACTCGTGTCTAATAGAATTTAGTCTTCAATTTGGAATTAACCTAGTTTTATACCTTCATCATCTAGTCTTGCATCTTGCATTTCATATTAATCCATCATCTTAGCTTTCACTAGGATCTTGGTTGCATCCATTTTGATCCTGGAATCATAAAAATCTGGTTCTCTAGGTTGTCATCCAACAGATCAAGTGCTCTTCCAAGTGAGGGCCACCTTGAATCTTGAGGATCTTTAGAGATAGAGGAGCATGGAATTATTTTAAAGAGTTTAGATTCATTTAACTTACTTTGTTTTGATTTCTAACCTCTAATGCAATGTTTCATATTTGTGTTTGAATTGTTTTCTCCTCTTGCAGGTTGATACCACATTCCAGGCATACATTAATTGGCACCCACCATGGGGCACGACCCCAAAAATAAGATCATTTTTTTCTACAGGTTAAACACAAAGATCACGTCGAAATATCAAAATAGTGCATCAGAGAGTTATTTTAGTGCATCCATTGCTTATCTTAGTACTTACATGGCACTTATTAGCGCATAGAAACCAACTTTCAGGGCATCTAATCTTCTTTTTAGCGTATATCCCTCTCTATTATTTCAGCGCATAGGAGCGCCAGACTAGCATATCCAAGCCTCAGAATAGTGCATCTACCTGATTTGCTAGCACTTAGAATCATTTCTTAGCACATTTGTTCCATAGTTTAGCGTATAAAGCTGACAGAGGCAAAAATTTGTAACAAAGGTAAAAAAAATTAGGCTTGTGGAAGGACAATATATATGGAATATAACATTTAAGTATAAGAAAGATAATGTTTGAGAGGGGTTTTAGACCTCTAGGAGCTATAATACAAAATCTAGTTTATGGAAGATCCTCAAAATTTCAGATAGTCAAATTTCAGAGTATTTTAGGATCAGGAGTGAAAAAATTATAACCAAGATCAAAGTTTAGGCTTGTGAAGCCCACCATCATGATTTGATTTTTTTGCTAACTGACTGTGTGCAGGTTCTAACATTTTTTTGTAGGAACATAAGGAATTAATTTAGTTTTCTTTGCTTTCTTTCAAAGTTAGTAAAAAAAACTCACCTTTCTTTTTTTTCAAAAGCTTAAAATGAACCTCATGATTTCTTTTGGATGCATAAAATGAACTTCATGCTTTCCTTTTGGTGCTTAAAACAAAACTCAATATTTTCTTTATGGCGTGAATAAAAGGGACAACAAATCAAACACTTTTCTTTCTTGCAAGATTAAGGGCAAACACTTTGTTTTGGGCTCTAAAAAGAACAACAAATTTTCAATTTTCTTGCAAAAGGTAGAAAGGACAAATCCACATTTTCTTGCAAGATTAAAAAGAACAATCAACTTTTTCATTTCTTACAAAGCAATTCACTTTCAAGCAACGTGCATTATTTTAAGTTGACCAGGATTTCATTTCCTAGATTAACAAACAAATTGCTATGAGGAACTTAAATAGACACCATGCTTGTTGGAGCAACATCTCCAAATAGAGGATAGATCATCATTGCTTTAAAGGTTAAAAAGAACACTTGTTTACCTTGTGTTGAAAGTGGAAGGTATATTATCTCCCCTTAATTGGGTGACCAAAAAACCAAACCACTCTTTCATGCTTTCTTTAACTTCAAGCAATTAAATCCTTTAGAAGGTCTACCCTCTCGAGTTTCCCTTAGGGCACCATAAATGGTCGGTGAGAGGGGAATGAGCTAAGTGGGAAATGACTTTATCACCAAGTGTTCCAACCCACTATAATCAAATGTGGAGGCTAACGAAAGTCCCCTTCAACGGTTTTCCTCAGTGATTAATCTTCCTCCAGTATCTTTCAGATATGTAAAGCCTTTGTTCTAAAGGTTGGGAAGCCTCCCAAGGGAGTTTATTACTGAAGACAGAATGAAAGCCTGATTACGAACCTTAGCATTAGAAACTTTGAGCTGAGTCAGTTGCCAAACATTGGCAATATCATAGTGCAAGGGTGGGAAAGAATCCACCCCCAATATCACTCACCATATATCTCTCAAGATAACTACTCAATTGTGAAGCAATTCACTTTGAGTTAATTTTTGGCAAAAGGCAAAAAAATGGATGTCCCGTAGGGGGTGACAAGGCTATTTGAGCTAACGGAGTATCAAGACTAGTGGGCTATGATATTGTCAATGACCTTTGAATAAAGAGTCTATCTGATGTGTCTTTTGTTGTAAATCAAACTAGTGATAACATCCGGGATTTGAACACATCCTCAAAAGAACATACACTCAATGTTTAGCATTAGGATGACCATTGTCTTCATGTGTGCTATGTATTCTTGTCACAAATGTTAAAATATATTTCAAAGTATCCAACAATCAAACTCAAAATTTAGTTCAAACAAGGAAAAATCATAAAGTGGAGAATATTTCCAAATCCAACAAAGCATCTTTTGAGGTGGTTATCAACATTTCAACTATCTTTATGAAAGACTTTTATCCAACAAGATTAGGGGAGTATCAAACCAAGTAATCAAGAGTTTATCATCCAACCATCTCAATGGCAACAAACCTAGCTAGGTATTCAAGTTAGTCAAATCAAGTTTCCATATTGGGAGACTTTATCCATATCATTTGATGTGCTTTGTCATAGGGGCCTATCAAACAAACCCTCTATTCAACTTAGTAAGCTTGAGTATCCAAAATGAAGTATCTATCAAGTCATAAAAGTTATTTTCCAACATCATAGCAAAAACATCAAATGAAGAAATCAAGACAGTTAGCGCATAAGAGCAACAACCTAGCGCATCCACCAAAACTTAGAGCTTTCATCACTTAACTTAGTGCATAATCAGTATCATACTGGTAAAAAATTTAGGTAGTGCTTATCAACATCATTTTAGCACATTCAAGCATCAGCCTAGCACATTCAAGACATATTATAGCTCTTTCATATCAAACATTTGTGCATAATAGGGACATATTAGCGCATAACCTATCCAACAAATTTATTATCAAGCAGTCTAAAATAGCGCGTTGGAGAGGCAGAATAACGCATAGTGAACATTCTGTAACACTTCAAAACTTTCTTTAGTGCATAAAATCTGTGTCTTAGCACATGATCAATATTAGTGAAAAACATAGAGCTAACCAGTCACTTTGGGAAATTTTTATCAACAATTTCAAATACCCTTTCGGGTCCTTTAGTAAGTCCAGCAACAAAACTTTGAAAAAGATCATTAGTGAAAAAATTCCCAAATCCAACAAAGCACTCTTAGAACAAGTTTTCAAATCATCAACTAGCTTGAGATCAGACTTCATCCAGCAAAATTAAAGAGTATCAAAAAAGTGATCAAAGGTTCCACCATCCAACAGATCCTACCAAAATAATACCTAGTTAGGTCCTCAAGTTGTCAAATCAAGTTTCAATATTGGGAGACTTTATCCATATCATTTAGGACACTTTGTTGTGGAGGCGAATCAAAATAAACCTCTACTTCATAAAGTAAGCTTGAGTATTCAAATGAATTATCCAAATCCAACATCAACATCAACATTGATCATTTGTGTATGACCACTCCCCACATTTTGAGAAGAAGAAGTCTTCATCAAAAGACTAAGTTAAAGAAGAGACAACCTAGTCTTAGGGCCCTTACCAAAAGGAGTAAATTTATCTACATCAACCTATCAAAAAAATCAACTTTGATCATTCATATGACCATTCATCATCAAACCAAGAAAAAGGAAACTCAATCAAAGTAAATGAGTCTTAGCATAAATCGAGATCACAATATCATGACTTCCCAATCTGATCCCATCTTTGATCAAGATCCCACCTGTCAATAATCTTATGATGATCACCTAATATTTTGGTATTTCATCCACGATGATCCCCTTTCATCTCAAGAGAAGAGTCCCATTCAACATCCATCTCCTAAGAAAAAGCATGATATCCCTTCCATATCCTCCACTGATCTAATTGAAAATCAAGAAAAAAGCACAAATGATCCTACTCCAAGTCAAGACCAAGATCAAGGAATCCTTTCATTCTCCAAACCCATTATAGGTCCTTTCATTCCAAAGTCAAACTTTTCATTCTCTAAATATATTTTAGGTCCTTTCATTCCAAAGTCAGACTTTTCATCCTCCAAATCCATTTTAGGTCCTTTCATTCCAAAGTCAAACTTTTCAGCCTCCAAATCCATTTTAGGTCCTTTTCATTCGAAATTCAAACTCTCCATCCCTTCCATACATCTTAGGTCCTTACCTCCTTCCATCCACCATTCCATCACCTCAAATTATCCATAAGAAAGATCAACAAAGGAACACATCTTTGAACTTCTTTCAACCATCTTTCCAAAACTATTCTTCCATCATTTCCTCCATCTATTTTGGGTCCTTATGTCCCAAAATTTGATTTTCCTTTATCTCTTCATCATTTCTTGAGTTGTGTACCAACACTCATCTTGAATACATTTCCATCTATCCTCGCACAAATATTTAAACATTCTATCTATTATCCAACACCTCTTTTCCATTCCTTCAATCCCTATCATTCAATCCTTTGCATAAATCCTTCATCTGTGAAATATGCATTTGTGTCATTTTGTCACATGCTTGTATGTGCTTGAATCTCATGTTTAGTCCTTTCCTAGATATCTATTCATGAAACACTTCAGAATCTGAGGTTTTTCCTCTTTAACATCTTATTTTGGTTGGGATACACACTCAATCCAGAAAAGAACCACTTATCGTATCTTGGTCCTGACATCTTTTGATTACTATATCTCATACACTTAATCAATTGCTCTAAATCATTGTGATCTCTTAGTTGAATACGTGGCTAGTGAAAAATATAAAATCTTGCTTCAGCGCCACTGTAATTATCAGACCCATGTAAGTTTTATCACTTACAAGCCAATGCAAGAAAAATAAAGAGCAAAAAGAAATATCAAAAGATCAAAAGCATGAGCAAGAAAAGAAATATCAAGAAAATGAAATTAAATACAATATCAAAATGCTTGACTATGGGAACATGCAAATAAATCCATCAGGGCTATGGATGCCTGGCTGACAATGAAGCAATATTTGTGAGATTACAACGATAACCTCGTCAAGGCTACGGACGCTCGCTAGCAGTGAGGCTCTATCCAGGATGCTTTTGAAGTCAGGGTAACTCATGTAGCTAGCCACGTTGGATTCTGAAGATTACAATTATCATATGAGCCTGAATGAACCCACTTGAACACACATGGGTAATCAAAGACTAAATAGCTTGATCTAGTTTGGGATTCTTCTTCCCTTTTGAGTATGCTTCCTAGTCACTAGAAGTATTCGGTTGAATTTTTTTGGAGGTTCTAAGTGTGGGTTGGGTCTCTATCTTTGAAAAGTTCAAGAACACTTATTCAGATGGTGCTAAATACTATAACAATCTCACACATCATCTCTTTGCAAATGGAAACCTCTACGCTTGGGGGAAAAGTTCATCCACTCTATTCTTCCTATCCATATCTCCCATTATCCTTCCTTCAATATCCATTACCTTTTTTTGATCTTGCTTCACTAATCCATACCATCTATCTTATATATTCATTACTTCCATTTGTTGGCAACTGACACTCTACTGGTTAGGTTTCATCATGTTGTGATTCATGGAAACATGTTTTTGTGTTCAGGATTCATATGGTACACCGACAGGCACTTCACAGATTCTACACTGGCACCGACACTAGTAGGATAGAAGATTTATTTGGTCACCGACAATGCAGGCCCACATGGTATGATAAAGGATATCGGTATTAAAGGTTGAAACATCTTGGATCCGGTATCAACAACTTTCTTAATGCTTATTCATTTATGTTATAAGGCCGACATGTATTGTGTGTGTGTATATATATATATATATATATATATATCCTTGTAAGCTGACATAAGGCATAAATTTGTATTGGGTATATATAGGATATGCAGATAGAGAAAAAAAAAAAGAGAAATGAATGTATAAGGTTATGGATGTAATGTAATGTGAAATATATCAGAGAGACTACATGTGTAAGGAATTTATTGTAAGGGTTATTATGGTACTAAGGTTTTAACTAGAACAGACATAGCTTAAACTAGAACTGTATTCTGGCATAGGAGATGCTATACTAAGAAATTCACCATTCTCTAGATTGTAGTTTGGATTATTATTTAGTCAATGAGACCCCTTTTATGATGAGTAGTGTTCTTTAGGTTGTAAGCCTTCCTGCAAGTGCAGGCCCCAACATATATTATAATATCTATTCGTATGGCCAATGAATTGATATTGTGGGTCACAAATCCCGCCGTGGTTTTTTCTCATTGAAGTTTTCCACATATAAATCTGTGTGTTATGGTTCTCATTTATTTGTTTGGCTTATTGGTTGCATTACTTCTTTCAATTTTGTCTATACCCATTGGTGTATGTATTTTTTGTTAAGCTAAAATCTTCTATTCTAGTATAACATTGATTCACCCCCCCCCCCTCAGTATTATTAGTTACCAACAATTGGTATCAGAGCCTTGTACCTCGGAGGAAGTTTAATAGCTTAAGGAAGATCCTGAAACCGGAATCATTAAATATGGCTTTGGAGAAACAACTTGAGATGGCACTTGAAGATTATGATGCTAAAAGATTGAAGAACTTAAAGTTACAAGATGAGTTGAATTCTGCTAAAGAATTTATTCGTGTCCTGCAAGAAAGATTTTCATATGTTCAAGCTAGGAGAAAAGAACTTTTGCAAAATCAAGATGACGAAGAAGAACTTAAGAAATAATGTATGAAATTAAGTCAAGAGAACATGATTATGAAAAATGAAATGCAAACTATGACTATGAGCTTATCCAAGGATATTGAGGACAGAAAGAAAAAGGAAGAAAATCTTGATATATCCCTGAAGAACAAATTTGAAGAATGTGGTAGGTTGACTCATGAAAATGAGATATTAAGGTCTAATTTGGTACAATCCCAGAGCAATGAGAAAGAGATTGAGAGAGAAATAACAGTACTAAGAGATTATTTAACTACTACAAGTGAGTACAAAGAAAAATTCAAGATCAGGTCAGCACAACTTGATGAGTTACTGAAGAGACAGAAGCAGATTGGAGATTCTAGTGGACTTCGATTTGAGCAAGGACAAAGTTTCGGTACTACTTATGGAGATCAAAACCACAAGACACTGGTAAGGAAATCCAATGCTTATAAATTCAATGGTAGATGTTTCATTTGCAATAAATTTGGTCACATGGCTAGGCAATGTAGAAATAGAGCAAATAAAAACCCTAATTCTGCTCCCAGTAAGTGTTCTAAATACAATAAAATTGGTCATAAGATAGAAGATTGCAGAATGAATGTAAAATGCTATGCTTGTGGAAAATTTGGACATATGGCAAATCAGTGCAGGTCAAGTAATTTCATCGGTTTTAGCAAGGTAATCCAAAATAACAATGTTACACGTTATGCATGCAATGAAGTCGGACATATTGCTAGGTTTTGTAGAACCAAAAATCAACCAATTGGAAATGGAAGAATAAATGATAAAGGCAAAGAGAAGGTTAATGAAATGGAGAAAGATCATACTTAGAGATGGGTCATAAAGACTGAAGAGCAATCATCAGATGGGAATGTCCCGGTTACTTATCAGGTAGAAGAGGTTGCTCCTGCACCTCCAGTGAGCTCATCTGGTAACTAAGGCAAATGCCTTAGGGGTAGGTAAATCTCATGAAGATAATACATATTCCCCTGGAGGAGACTCTAGAAGATGTTCTAGATATTGGAAAGGATTATCTAGAATTAATATGTTCAGAGTGAGATCCGATATCATTCACCGATAGTCATTTATGTCAACAGAAAATTAGGGTTTTTCTCAATGGATAAAAGGTCGATTATAATTCATTATTAATCACCCAACATTCAGAGCAATTTCGGAGCAATTTAGAGCAACTTAGCGCAATTAGAAACTATTCAGAGGTGATTAGATTTTATCTTGAACGATCTGGAAAGATTTGATAAGAGGTTTTCACTGGCAGAGTTCTAAAGGTATTTTTCTTGAATCATGGAATTAGGATCATCTTCTGCTCCTATATTTGTTGCAAATCCAACTGTAGTAGAAATTAAGGATCACCCCAAGTCAATTTTCAAACCATATCCACATGTGTCTACCAATGAAGATTCGGCTAGAGCATTTTCTTGCATCTCGAAGGGAGTGGTATATGTAGAAGATGTTAGGGCTTATATTCATTGTCATATAGACGACTTAGGTACTTCAGAAATTAAGGGGATGTATATGAATGAACTCATGGGAGAATTTGGTAAAATCAAACCGGTATATAAACACATCAAAGATCTAGGGTTCACTGATATTTTGGATATTCTAGAATTCAAGGATGAGATTGTTAGATATGTACTAAGCAGAGTACATGGGGAATTCATATGGTTGGACCGACCCTACAAAATCACTAAGGAAGCCATTTGGGCAATTACTAGCTTACCATCAATAGGGAAACATTCAAGTAAGAAAGTATCAAATGACTTAGTAAATAAAATCACCGACGCTACATCAAACAACAAATTAATGAAGGTGAACACTATCACTGACACCGACATAAAATTTGGTAGCATAATCATAGGTTACAAGGTAAATCAATCTAACCGATTGAATTCAGTTTCCAATTCATGTATTTTGGCCGCTTATATAATTATGAGAGAAAATATCAAGTTAGATCTTTGTGATTGGATGATTGAGGAGTTATTGATCAATTTAGGAAAGATTAAGGGTGAGAAGAAGGGCACCTTCCAGTACGAAAATTTGTTAGTGTGCTTAATGTTATACTTTCTAAACGATACCCTCGATTCTGGAAGGAAGCGATGGGCTTTTGACATCCCAGTAGGAAGACAGGTTAAGCAATCAATTGCTGCATTGGGAAGTCTTAGAGATGACAAGGTATGGGGTTAATTCAAGGCTTTTCAAAAATCTATGAGATCCAGAATAAGGATACCTGAGCAAATTGTAGAGAAATACTCTACCGACATTTGTTTCATGGTTAAAAAGGATGTGACACTCATGGAGGTAGTCAAGGCCCAAAAGATTTGGATAGAGGAAATGGGATATGAGGTGGATGCATTAATCCTTGATGCTTACACAAAAATTTTGATAGATGCAGATATAGATGAAGCAGAAAAACCTTGTGGAATAGCACAACAAAAGACTTTTGAGGTTGAAATTGAGTTCAAATGGAAGAAGAGGGAAAAACAAGAAGGTAAGACAAGCAAGTTTGTACAAAAGGTTTCTAAGGATATTAAGGCGCTCATTGATGTTGTCCTAGAGAAAGTGAGAAAGAGAAAGGATCCGGTAGTTCACATTGAACCTGAGGCTGCAGATTTTGAGACTGATAATGAGACACCTTTAGCTTTTAAAAGGGTTGTAAGGAATAAACCAAAAGAATATAAAGTGGAACCAAAGAGGCAAACGATTAGGAAAGTCAACATCAAAGTACCAACATAGAAGCAGGAACCTAAGGCTACACCATCAGTTGCATCTAGTACTGCCAGAAGGAGGTAGGAGAGTGACACTGAACCAGAGACTGGTAATGTAACAATTATTCGGCCTAAGACTTGTGCTGAAATTATAGATGAAATAACTAAGGATGGGATATTGAATAATGTTAAGTCCTATTATGATACATTTATAGTTAATGAACAGAGAGAGGTAGAGGAAGCAATTCTTCTACATTTAGACATCTATGAGAAAGTATTAAATGAAATAGAAAATCAAATACCGACAGAGCTATACAACATATTAGATGCTAGAAGGTCATCTGCAATGCAAGAAGACAAACACATTAAGATACAAGAACTCTTAGCTATATGTGTTACTATAACTCCAGATGAGATGGAGAAGACAATTCAGGTTGTAGATAGGAAAGTATTCAACAACAAACATAGAATAACTAGCCTGATGCTAGGAAAGATGAATGAGATAATAAAGGAAACACAGAAGGATTGGATACAAATTTTGGGAGAGCGTAGAGGATTCTTCACTTCACCAGAGATAAAGACTTATACTATAGATACACTGGTTGAAAAGAAAGGTAAAGGAATTATGGGTACACCACCCTTAGTCTTGAAGAATATCAAGATAGTGGAAATTGAGCCAAATGCACAGAAAAATACAAAGACATCGGCTAATGTGTTAGGATTCCCAAAGATGCTGAGAGGAGGGGGTGAATCAGTATCTAACAGGTTAACAGATTTTCTGACCTTATTAAATATTTTGCATTCCAAAACAATGTATCGGTAAACAAGAATTAATACGGTAAATAAGAACAATAAAGACAACATAGAAAGTACACCATAACACAAGATGTTTAACGAGAAAACTCGGTGTGGGAAAAACCTCAATGAGATTTGTGACCCATATATTCACTCACTGGCCAATGAATGGATATTACTTACAAGAGGGGCCTGCACATGCAGGAAGGCCAACTGCCTAAAGCTCACTGCTCAAATACAAAAGGAAATCTCACTGACTTACAAAATGGATTATGAAAATCCAATATAGTGTACTGCTACAAAATAGCATCTGCAATGCCAGATTCAGTACCAGTGTAAGCTCATACAATAACCATAAACCCTTCTACAAAATCTGTCTTAATATTCACTCTACATATCCATTATATATATCCTCTATGTTGTCACACAAAATAATCTACAAAATCTCATACTTATATATGAGTCTTATTACAATATGCCATGTCAGCTTACAAAAAGATATTACAATAAATACAAAATACAATAATCAAAATCATATCGATTGAGGTGTCGATAAACATTATTGCCACTGTCAGTAAACTATCTGTTGATGTAGAGTCTGTCGGTGTCAGTGCCATAAGATTGCAAGGTTGCCATCAATGACAATACCTTCAATCACCTACAATTCTCATTGGAGTGTGTAATGCCAACAATCTCCCCCTTTGGCATTGATGGCAACACTCATGAGAAAAATTCAAATTTGTATTCAAAAATCAAAGTCCAAAAATCTTACCAAAATTGTGTGCTCCCCCTAAGCAGATGATCTCTAAGTTATTGGATTTTTCTCTTCTCTACTACTCCCCCTTTGACATCAATGACAAAGGTTGTCAAAATGTCAATGAGTGCAGTGCTCAACTATAACCTTATAACTAGTTGGTTACAATCTGAAATAGGTCTGCTAATACCAAATTTAGGCTCTGAGTGAGCTTGTTGTTGTCCTTTAATGTTGCCTCGATTCTTTGAATTGTACCGGTGAGGTGATGCATTTTCTCTTCTGGTGTCTTTTGTCCCTGAATAAGTTCCTCTGAGATCTCTTTCCTCAAAGAGATGAGGATATCCAATTTAGGACTGAGTCTGCATTTAAGATCTTTTGCCTTTCTTTTTATTCTTTCCTTTTCTTTCTCCAATTTCTCAAGTTTCTCCTCAAATTCGGCAATTTCCTGCTCAATAACTGATATTGGTTCAGGTGAGCCAATGATATTATCAGCTATGTTATCAATTTCCTTTTGTACTTTGTTGATCTCCTTATCGATATCCATTGTCAAAAGATTAGTCTTGCAAGTATCTCTATATAGTTCCTTAAACTCCATACTGGTTTTACTCAGTGTCTGTAAGAGGGTGTCAATGTGTCCCATGCACTTCTTTATTGTCTCATCAAAGAATTTCTCCTTTTCTCTGTACATCTTCTCCTTAAATGTCTCTTCATTTATTTGATCAACAGTCAATATGTTGTCAGTGATATACTTAGACAATGTGTCTAATTGACTCAAAGAATCTTTATTGTCTATATTACACTTGGGTGCAATCAATTTAAGAATGGGGATGGTATCATCTATAGCCTTATATGTCAGTGCATTAAAATCAGTAATCTTCTTAATAAAATCCAAAAGTACCTCAGTTACATTTGTTGGTCTGAATTCAGTCATGGAAGTACCAAATGACTGTCCAACTACCTTAACAATCTCCATGTTGTTGGTGTGAGTAACTACTTTGCTTGTTCGACTTCTGGTAGGTTAGTTTGTGTCTTCATTTCAATTGGCAAAGGTTTAGGTTTCTCAGCAGTTGTTGGTGGCACTATCTCTGTATGTACCTGAAGGTCAACCTATTTTTCAACTTGTATCTTTGTGCTCTCTTCTATTAGTTTTTCTTATGGTTTCTCTATGGTATCCACTATCGGTTTCCTTGTCTGCATTTTTGCACTGTCCACTACCGGTGACTTAGTAGGTTTCTCTATATTTTATGTACTCAGTAACTCTGTCTATGTTGGTTTTTCAATGTTTGAATCAATGGTACTATCAGTAACCATTCCAATCTCAATATGTTCCACTATTTATTTTGCGTGTGTCTCTACCTTAATATTTTCAGTCGATGGCTCAGTAGCCACATCTTTCTTCTCACCATCGGTCTCCTTATCAACCACAATATTGACCTCCTAAGTATCAATGTTCATTATGTACAGGATTTCTGATTCAGGATTTGTATCCTCATGTGGAGTCTCCACATCCTCAGTAGTCGGTGTTGCATATGTCTGAATCGATGGAGTAACAGAAGGAGGTGGGAAATTGTCTATCACTTTTATATTTGGTAGTCCACCTACCTTGCCTTTTCCCTTATCTTTATCCTTTTGGTATACCTTAAAAGCATTAGGTCTTTTGAGCTCTTATTGTTTCTCTTTCTCAACAAAGAAAATGTCCCATTTATCTGATGTCTCTTCTGATATCTCATTAACTCTGTTGACCATTAGACTTACATGTCGATGACCACTAGAAAATACTATTTTGTTAGCTTTGTTGATTAGCACATCAATTTCTTTTATTGATTTAACAGGGTGAACAACTAACAGTTTCTCAATCTTGATTTTCTTATCTAGTTCCATAATGGCTAACCTTTTAGCATCAAGCCACCTATATAGGTCACTAGGTAAATCATCTACAACCTCTATCAAAACTTTCTTATAGATGTCGAGGTGTAAAATGATACTATTTTCTATGCTTTCCTTTTCCTCATTTGTAAATGTATCATACAATTTACTAACATTAGACAAGTTTCCATCATCTGTTATTTCATTCAATAAATTTTCAAGTGGAGGAATAACTTGTTTTTCTTTTCTTTTTCTTGGTGTCATCTTTTTAGCTGGGGGCCTTTTTGCCTGTTGTTTCTACCTTGTTGTACTGGTTTTCTTGGGAGGAGGAGAGGGTACCGGTGAAGGTTTTCTCTTCCTATCTACTCTTTTAAACTCAGCTGGGAATTCACTTTCTGATGAAGTTCCAACTGGTGAAAGATGAGCTTCCGATTGTAGACCTTCCAAATCACTTTCCTTTATACCAGTGATATTCATTACATTTTCCTTTATCTCTTTCACTTGCTTAGATGCACTCCTGATATATTTTTCTCTTTTGTTCCTTTGTTTCAAAGTTTGTACATTACTTTCTATTGACTGTGCATTTCTAAAAACTTTTTCTTTCGGTTCTCTAGGGGCTTCAAGTAGGGCTTTGGCATATATTTCAATAATGTTCACATCTGCCTCATATCCCATCTTTGTCACCCAAACAGTTCTAGGAAGAACTGCTTCCATCCAGATCTCATCCTTCTTTATCACAAAATAAATTTATTTCTGATATTTGTCAACAATACTCTGAGGTAACCTTTCCCTAGTCTTCATTTTTGCTTTAAAGGCTTGGAAATACTCAGTTATTTTGTTTTCCCTGTCTGTACCCATGCCAGTGAAGATATCCAACAGTTGTTTCCCTACCGGTATATCATAACCAAAGTCTTTTCTGCCTCTACCGAGAACTTATTTTGTAATATATAGCATTAGGCATACAAGAAGATTTCCAAATCTGAAAGTACCTTCCTTATCTCCTTTGATTTTCTTCAAATTATCAATCAATTCATCCTTCAACCATTCACATACATCTATTTTAGCATCATTGTTAACCATATCATATGCACTCTTGATACATAGACTGGAAACTGAGTTCAGTCGGTTAGCATGTGTGGTTTTTTATCCTAATATCATGTTGATGAATCTAACATTATCATCTTTCACATCATTGACTCTCAGGGATCTGTTGTCATAGGTTGCACCAGTTAAAGTCATCACTGTGTTGTTTGGGACTTTCTTGGTCTTATCTAGCCTGCTACCGGTGGAAGGTAAGCCAATCATAGCCTTAACTGCTTCTCTAGTGATCTTATGGATAGAGTCTAACCAAAAGAATTCAACATGAACTCTGCTAAGTACAATCCTTACAACTTCCTTAGGAAATTCTGGAATGTCAAGGATTTCCACAAAACCTAGGGTTTCGATAACCTTATGCTCAGGTTTTACAATTCCATTCTCATCACAGATAAAATTCTTATACATTTTCATAATTTCTTATGAACCTAGTTCCTCAATGTGGCAATGTATGTAAATTCTTGGGTCTTTTGCATATGCAACTCCTTTAGGGATTTTAGAAAATGCACCTAGGGTATCATCTTGTTTTGATACTTTGGGAATAATCTTGAATACAAGCCTAGGGCATTTAACCACTTCAATAATAGTAGGGTTTGCAATGAATTCAGGAGCAGAGGAGGAAGCCATTGATAAATACCTTAATTTGCCTTTTAGGTTTGTATGCTTGAAAGAATTTGCTTCACTTCTCGCTAAGGATGCCTTCACTCAAGTTTTTTGCGCTCTTAGGAAATTTGAATGCTCGGTGAGTGAAAAAGAGTGAAAAACACTAATTTATAATACCTTTTCCTTCAACAACCACAATAAATGCCTGTCAGTTAAGTGAAACTTACACATTTGTCGGTAAAGAAGAAGTTCATCTTCTCACCATAGACCAAGGGTAAACTTGCATGATTTTAAATTTGTTGGAATACCCCCAAAAGGTTTCTTTTCAGTTGGATGAAGAATCTCCTGCCGGTGGAGTGATACTCTATTCTACTGGTGAAGAAATAGTCTCATCAACATTTTGATCTCTCTTTCTAATCCATTGTTTTAAAAATTATTGCTTTACCTCATCAACCTTCTCTTTGCCTTTCAAATTGGGTCCTTTGTTATTTACCGGTGAAGTCTTGCTTTTACAAAATTTTGCAATATGTCTAATCTTGTTACAAGCATAACAAGTCACATTGTTTTTCTGAATAGCTTTTCCATATCCTATGTCAGTTTGTGTTCTGCATTGATTAGATAAGTGTCTAAATCTTCCACAAACATAACATCTTACATTCATTCTGCAATTTTCTGAATTTTGACCAATTTTGTTGCATTTGGAACATTGACTGGTGGGTGCATTAGTGTTATGATAGTTTCTAGATCTACAACGATTTGCTTTATGACCATACTTGTTATAGTTAAAGCATTTCCCATTAAATTTATAGGCATTAGGTTGTCTTACCAGTTTACTGTGATCATGATTGTTTGCAGTACCAGAGCTTTCACCAACTTCAAATCCAAGTCCATTAGTGTCTCCATTAGGTTTCTGACTTTTCAGCATATCATCAAGTTCTTCTGAACTTTTCTTGAATTTCTCTTCGTGTTGATTTGCAGTAGCCAACTCATTTTCCCAAAAATCCTTTTGTCTCATAAGTTTTGTTTTATCATGTTCCATGTGAATCAGATCTATATTCAACATATCATTTTCATGACTGAGTCTTAGATTTTCATTTCCAGCATCATTGAGTCTCCTAGTCAAGTCATCTTCATTCTTCTTTCTGTCTTCAATGTCTTTACAAAATCTCATAGTCATGTATTGCATCTCATTCCTCAAGGTCATGTTTTCTTGCCTCATCTTGCTTACCAGATCATTAAGAGTTTTCTTTTCATCATCATCATTCTATATCTTCTCATGAAGCTCTCTTCTTTTGTTTCTAGCAATAGAAAGATTCTCCTGAAGCCCTTGAATGAATTCTTGTGTAGTCTTCAAGTCATCTTCAAGTTTGATATTCTTCAACTTTTTGCATCAAAGTCTGCAAGAGTTGTTTCCAATTGCTTTCTCAAGTTTTCCATCCCTCAAGCTGTTAGACTCTCCCTCAAGTTGTTAGACTTTTTTAAATAGAGGACCATGCTCTGATACCAATTGTTAGGATTCCCAAATATACTGAGGGGGGGGGGGGGGGTGAATCAGTATCTAACCGATTAACAAATTTTCTGACCTTATTAAATATTTTGCATTCCAAAACAGTGTACCGGTAAACAAGAATTAAAGTAGTAAATAAGAATAGTAAAGACAATATAGAAAGCACACCATAACACAAGATGTCTAATGAGGAAACCCAGTGTGGGAAAACCTCGATGGGATTTGTGACCCACAATATTCACTCACTGGCCAATGAATGGATATTACTTACAAGAGGGGCCTGTACATGTAGGAAGGCCAACTACCTAAAGCTCACTGCTCAAATACAAAAGGAAGTCTCACTGACTTACAAAATGGATTATGAAAATCCAATATAGTGTACTGCTACAAAACAGCATCTGCAATGCCAGATTCAGTACTGGTGTAAGCTCATACAATAACCATAAACCCTTCTACAAAATTTGCCTTAATATTCGCTCTACATATCCGTCATATCTATCCTCTATGTTGTCACACAAAATGATCTACAAGATCTCATACTTATATATGAGTCTTATTACAATATGTCATATCGGCTTACAAAAAGATATTATAATTAAATACAAAATACAATAATCAAAATCCTGTCAGTTGAGGTCTCGGTAAAATTATTGTCGTTGTTGGTGAACTATCTATCGGTGTAGAGTCTACCAGTGCTGGTGCCATAAGATTGCAAGGTTGCCATCAATGACAATACCTTCAATCACCTACAATTCTCATTGGAGTGTGTAATGCCAGCATATTGCACATAACATTGTACAGGATATTAACATTGAGGACACTTTTCCTCTGGATACTAATGTACAGGTTGAGGATATTGTTCCTAGAGAGGAACCAATAGTTGCACTGACTGCACCAAGTGGCAAAGCCACTGGTGCAAATGAGGAGGAAATAAAGGATAAATCACCAGAGAAAATAGGGGAATCCGATAGGTAGCCAGTTGTTGATACATCATTATTGACAATTGACACTTCTCTGGTGAAAAAGAAAAACATCACAGAGATGAGTCTCACAAAACTGATGATGATTGCTACTCAGAAACTGATGAAGGAAGGAACCACAAACAAAAGGATTATAGATCAATCCATAACTGTTTCGCACAGATTGGTCCCGGAATGTAAGATTGAGAATGAAGTGAGCTCTTCTAGAAAGCTTAAGATAATAACATAACGCATCTCTAAATATTTTCAATCATTACAATAGATCTCTAACCGTCTAGCACTTGAAAAATTCACTTTAGCTAAGAAATCCACTTTTTATCAAATCATTGATAGAGAGAAGAAAAATATTGAGGAGAAGTTAATTTTGATAGAAAATTCTTTGAAACAAAGTACTAATATATACAGGGTATGTTGCAATGTAGAGTTTCTTACAACAAGAGTGGATGAAAAGATAAAAGAGGTACAAGATAAAATTGCTAATATTGCTAACTCTTTTGATGGACTAATTCACTAACCACAACTATAGATGGAAAAATTTTAACTTTGGAGAATCAAATTTTTGCTCTTGAAAAAGAAAGAGATAAGATCATATGGAGAGCCAGAAGTCTTAGAGCTTTGGTGAGTCCACGATTGGATTCACTTGGTGTTCATAAGAGGGAATGAGTGGACATACTTGGTAAGCCCACACCAGCGGAAGTTAATGAGAAAGAATCACTTGCATATTTACTGAGTAGACTTGTATCTATCTCTGACACACTCAAAACTGGCTGAGATACTTATGTGGAGTTATTAGAGAAAGCTTACTCAGAAATCTTGAATTTGGTCAAGCTTCAGTAAAACATTTTTTTGAGATATTCAGTGTACAGTTATCATTCTTTGACATCTCTTTTTACAATTTTTGGGCATTGATGTCAAAGGGGGAGTAGTATACATGTGAAAAGAATGAAGGGTTGCATACACTAGGGGGAGTTACAAAGTTTTTTTTGAATTTTGGAGTATTGGAGCATTTAGCATATTCAACTCAGGAGGAGCAGGGCAGTATGAAACCAGCAGATGAAACCATGACCATTTTTCACATGAGTGTTGTCATTAATGCCAAAGGGGGAGATTATTGTCAATTGACACTCTACTGGTTAAGTTTCATTATGTTGTCATTGATGGCAACATGTTTTTGGGTTCAGGATTCATATGGTACACCGACAGGCATTTCACAGATTCTACACCGGCACCGATGCTGACAGGATAGAAGATTTATTTGGTCACCGACAATGCAAACCCACGTGGTATGATAAAGGATATCAGTATTAAAGGCCGACACATCTTGGATCCGGTATCGACAACTTGCTTAATGCCTATTCATTTATGTTATAAGACTGACGTGTATTATGTAATTATATATATCCTTGTAAGCTGACATAAGGCATAAATTTGTATAGGGTATATATAGGATATGCATAGATAGAAAAAAATAAGAGGAATGAATGTATAAGGTTATGGATGTAATGTAATGCGAAATATATCAGAGAGACTATGCATGTAAGGAATTCATTGTAAGGTTTATCCCGATACTGAGATTTTAACCAGAACAGATAGAGCTTAAACCAGAACTATATTCTAGCATTGGAGATGCTAAACTAAGAAATTCACCATTCTCCGAATTGTAGTCTGGATTATTATATAGTCAATGAGACTCCTTTTGTGATGAGAAGTGTGCTCTAGGCTGTAAGCCTTCTTGCAAGTGCAAGCCCCAACATATATTGTAATATCTATTCATATGACCAATGAATTGATATGTGGGTCACAAATCCCACCATGGTTTTCTCTCATTGAGGTTTTCCACATATAAATCTACGTGTTATGGTTCTCATTTATTTGTTTGGCTTATTGTTTGCATTACTTCTTTCAATTATGTCTATACCGGTATACCGGTTGGTTTATGTATCTTTTGTTAAAGCTAAAATCTTTTTTTCCGGTATAACACTGATTCACCCCCCCCCCCCCTCTCAGTGTTATTGGTTACCAACACCATCATCCAGTGCTATCTACGATCTTGCTTCACTAGTCCATATCCCTTATCATATCTATTCATTTCTTCCATCATCTATCACTATCTATGATCTTGTTTCTCCTATCCATATCCTATCTCTATCCATATCCCCTTTTCCATCCTTGATCTTGATCAAAACTAAGGGCAAAACATGATTTCAAAAAATCTTTTGACATGTCTCCTCATAAGCTACCTCCATCTTTCTCCTATCGATTCCCACCTTAATGGTTTAGTCAACTATTCATAATATTCCTTGTCTTTCTATATATTGGGGAAACCAAATACATCTTTCTTCTAATTCAAAAAAATATATATATATCAAAATATCCAAAAACTAAAAAAATAAAAAAATAAAAAATAAAAATAAAAAAATTGACAAAACTAAATAAAAATTGAAAATCAAAGCATGAACGCATGACCCATCCATCAAATCAAATCAACAATAGGAAAACTCTCGAAGTCTGCAATCAAACTAATCACATGTCTTGTTAATCAATTCATCACTCGAAATCTATCAACATCAAACATGTCTTAAATAGGGATAGGTACACTTCAAACTAGACGGATTAGTCTTATATAGGGTACTCACTCTTTGAAACCAGACATTTCTATCAATCATCAACATCAACATGTATTATATAGGGATAGGTACACTCGAAACCAGACAGATCGGTCTTATACGGGGTACTCACTCTTTGAAACCAAACATTCTTATCAAACATCGAACAAATCAAAACAATGACATAGATCAATATGGCTGCTGGATTTTGTTCTAGTTAGCCCTAATTTAATCAATTGATGGTAGTACATGTTTCACAAATCATATTGTACATATCATATCCACCCATCTGAGACATCACCAGAAATTCATAATTGCTTATCAATCCTGGGCATACTTAGCGTAGCCACTGTCCTTGGTTTATCTAAATCATTTATCCAAATCATATCCCACCATGGCTTGGTGATCAGTATAAATATATATATCAAAGTAGTATCAACAATAAGGGGCAAAATCATGACCTCACTAGGGGAATTTTGCCTTTAGGGTTTTCAACATCAAACCAAACACATAGCATAACAACAAGGATCAGACAACCCACAATGACAATGATAATGCAAGAAGGCTAGACATCACAAACTTGAACTGATTTCAACTAAACCAAAGATATATTTGCAAGATATTTTATTTGAAAAGAATACATTCCAAATAGCATGCATACTTACTTATGGTTTTTTTATTTTTGCTAATCATATCTCCTAAGTGACTCAAGGATGTCTCAACGACTAGAGAAGCAAGGAAGGAGTGTGATGTTTTATTTGTCTACTATCTATGAGTGAAGTCTTTTATCATGAAAATTTGTCCTACGAAGCAATCAGGTGGCATATCATTGAGGATATTTTGGATTTGTATGGGACAAAGGTTAACTCTTGTCTGTTTACGCAAGCAACACTTAGGTCATCTTGGTTCAATTATACCTCGATGCTCATGTCATCTTGCAATATAAAAATCCATGTAAGTTATACTTAGGTCGTTATGCTTCAATTATACCATGATGCTTGTATCAACTTTCAGCAAATCAAGGCCCAATGATGAAAACAAAGGAAGCATTGGCACTTTCATCACAACGGATGGTAACATTTAGAATGAGCTTTGCATTAGCTGCACATCATTATCATCTTAATCTTACATTAGTTTGCATATCATTTTAATCTCGCATTAGTATCATTTCATTATCATTATCATCTTAATCTTGCATTAGTATCATTTCATTATCAATATCATCATCATGTCACTCTTACATCTCATATCATTATCATGAACATCTCACATTAGACTTCTCATTTTCAAGGTACATCTCATCATCATCATCTAGTCACATTCGTCATTGCATCCATCACATGCATACCTATCACATCATCATGGAATATTTCTTACTTTCATATCTTCATCATTCATCAACTCTCATTTATCATGTCTTATACAAGATGTATCTTTCCTGAAACTAGACGTTCTCTTATCTATCAGGTCTTATACAAGATGTATCTTTCTTGAAACCAGACATTTTGATCAGGTCTTATACAAGATATATCGTTCTTGAAACCAGACATTTTGATCATCTTTAACTTATATAGGAGGTGTCATTCCTAAAACCGAACCTGATCCCAATCTTATCAATTCTATTAATTCATTTCATCTAATCTATTCTATCATGTCTTATACGGGATGTATCTTTCCTGAAACCAGACATTTTGATCAAGTCTTATACATGATACATTGTTCCTAAAACCAGACATTTTGATCATCTATGTCTTATACAGGAGGTGTCATTCCTGAAACTAGACTTAATCTCAATCTGATCAATCTTATCAATCTTATCAAACCCATGCATGTCATCAATTATCCACTCTCCTATCTTTCAAATAACATTCCTCTTCTTTCGAGAGATCATTCATGCCTTTAGTGCACGAACGATCTCCTAAGGGGGCATTATCATATTGAATCTCCATATCAATTTCAACATCAGTCTCATATCAGCTTTTCATATCAAATCAATTCTTCATATCTGGGGCATCATATCGACGATTTTGACGACAAATTGAGCGTTTTTCTTTGAATCAACATGTGGTCATACGTTAACTCAAAGAGGGGGAAAATGTAGACACCTAAAAGTTGCACAACAAATTAAGTAAATTTTATTCATTTAATTATCCCTATTTCTTCCAATTAGTTAAATTAAGATTTAATTAATGTCCCTATTTCTCTAAATTAGCCTATTAATCAAATTAAAGATTTGATTAATATTTCCCTTCTTCTATCCTAGCCATTTAATTAAAATCTCTCTCATAGCCATTTAATTAAATTTACATTTAATTAAAATCCCCCCTCTAGCCATTTTAATTAAATCTACATTTAAGTAAAACCCCTTTTGTATTTAAATAAATCTAAACTTATTTAAAAATCCTCCCACTTGCAAAATCCTACAAATGCAAGTTGCAACCAACAATTAAAATAAATCAATTTCATTTTAATAAAATCCTATTTTTCCTCACCCACTTGTGAAATCATATATCTCCCACTTGCCTCCTAATCATTCTTCTAGAACCCATCTAATCTTAATCAATTATCCTTAATCCCTCTAATCATGTCCTTTCCCTAAATTTGAGGAGGTCACTTCTCAAATTTGGAAGAAAGTCTTCCAAAAGCAATAAAAGCTTTATCCATTCAACAAGCTAACTTGTTGAGTTTCTCAAATTTGGAAGGACTCTTACAAATTTGTCCCCAAAGTCTTCATAATCATTAATGGTTAACTCAAGCTTCCCACATGGCTAGAGACTTTCTCTCTAACTTAACCCTCAGCTAACCCAAGGGTCTCATAAAGCACTCATGGATTTGACCCTAGTTATCCCTTTAACCCTTGCACAAGAGTTTACCCCTTGGGTAAAGGCTTTATCCATTGGTTATCCACTAAACTAACCATAACCTTACCTCCTAAGGTAACCTTCATGTATCCTCAGGTATTTAATACCTCTTACATATCCTTTCAAGCTCTCTCAAGGTGACATTTGTCAACTTGAGATTGGACTAAATCCCTCACATGGATTGATAACTTTAAATCATAGCACTTGTTGAGATTGTTCAATCTCAGTCATCTATTGCCCTATTTTCCCTATAAATAGAGCTCATTCCTTCTTCAAAAAAAAACAAGTCTTTTGTGCATCAAACTTATAGTCATTTTGCAGGTTAAGGAGCTCTCTTTGTTATCTTCAAGCATCAAGCATTCATCTCATAGCATTTTAGTTTCATTTAGCTTAAATGTATATCCTTTTTTAGCTTAATTAACTCATCTAATAGCATTTAATCTTCAATTTGGAATTAACCTAGTTTCATATCTTCATCATCTTAAGCATCTAGTCTTGCATCTTGCATTTCATCTTAATCCATTGTCTTAGCTTTTAATAGGATCTTAGTTGCATCCATTTTGATCCTGGAATCATAAAAATCTCGTTCTCTAGGTTGTCATCCAACAGATCAAGTGCTCTTCCAAGTGAGGGCCACCTTGAGGATCTTTAGAGATAGAGGAGCGTGGAACAATTTTAAAGAGTTTAGATTCATTTAACTTACTTTGTTTTGATTTCTAACCTCTAATGCAATATTTCATGTGTGTGTTTAAATTGTTTTCTCCTCTTGCAAGTTGATACCACATTCTAGGCATATCACAACTTAAAGCAATTTTAAAGAGGACTTTGTTGATATCCAACCTAGGGCATCATATCGATAATTTTGATGAGAAATTGAGCACTTTTCTTTGAATCAACATGTGGTCACACATTAACTCAAAGAGGGGCAAAATGTAGACACCTAAAAGTTGCATAGCAAATTAAGTGGATTTTATTCATTTAATTATGATGGTATGATGAAAGAATAAGTATCCAGTAGATTACTAAAAGGGGAGGGTGAATTAGTAAATTGAAAAACTAATACCAACTTTCCCAATCTCAATCTCAATCACACAAAGTAAACTTATCATTAAAATATCTCTGTCAAAATATCATAAGAAAAACCAGTTGACTGTTATAGCAACTTAACAGTAAACAACATTAAACTTGTAAACATCCAAATGCTTTATCATATGTCAACTAACTTCATTTCTCAATGCTTCTGATTGTCATGCCTTATCAGAATAGTTAAGTAGTTAATCAAATCAATCATAAGATCATAACCACAAAAAAATTCACCACATGACACAAATATTTTGACATGGAAACCCAAATGGGAAAAACCACGGTGAGATGAGACTCACAAGATAACTATTTGAAATCTTCTGAAGTTCACCCTGTTAGGAGCCAAGCCTGTTAAAGCTTTTACAAAAGTCCTGTTAAGAACTGATCCTATTAAGAATCACCTAGTTAAGGGATTGACTACAAATGCCTTGTTAAAAGCAAGTACCCTGTTAGGAGTAACCTCGATAGAGGATTTGAGAATCCAAGCTAATGGATCACCTTGTTAGAGGATTTAAGAAGTAAGCAAGCTTGTTAGAGCTTACTCGGTTAGGGGATTTCAGTTTTGCTATAATTGTTAGAAAACAATAGGATTTTACTTGATCTGTCTGAATAGCACTACACTTGCTTGATCAGATCCTTTTTAAGTTTCTATCTGCCTTTACTCAAACTACAGATTCATTATCCAATTTGGCAACCACACACTCAACTGATTTCTGCCAACACCTTTATAAAACAACTTCATTGACCTTATAACAAATCAATTAGGTCAGTAACACAACAAAAACCTAATTCTCTCATAGAGATTACAAACAAATCAATACAACTATGATCGTTGGATTTACGTAGCAATTTGTACATATTAATCAAGAAAACTCCAACCACTCCTTGATCACCGCTTCATCAGACTTAGTAACTCATCACATGCTTTACATTAGATGCAATACACTTTTCTCATTCCCTAGAAAAAAATGTGCCAAAAAAATTGAACTTGTCTTCATACAATGATCACACATGTCGTCATCATTACCGCTCATCATTAGATCATAAACTCAACATAACCAATTCAACAACCTTAATCGGTTAGGGTTTAACAAAAAAAACAACTGGTAGGGTTTACCAATTACATTACATAAATAGGGTTTAACCTTTTATATACCGATTACTGGTTCAACTCACAAACTTACATATCGGTTTACAATATCTTCCATAAAGCCCTTCCTACTGGTTACAAGACAATATCAATAATAACAACAAAATCAATAATATCATTACCGGTTAATTGACATCAATGACAACATAACATATCATTAATGCAATCTTCATGCAAATGCCAACAAATTATCCCTATTTCTTACAATTAATTAAATCTTAATTTAATTAATATCCCTATTTCTCTAAATTAGCCTATTAATCAAATTAAAGATTTTATTAGTATTTCCCTTCTTCTATCCTAGCCATTTAATTAAATTTACATTTAACTCACAAATTCACTCAACTCTCAACACAAAGAGGTCTTGTCCTTAGTCCTTTCAGATATTGCTTATCATACCAACAAAATTACTTTCTAGGGTGTCTCTACATCTAGGATCAAACATCCTAAAAGAGACATTACTAAACATCTAAAGTGTTGATGCCCATTTTCTGAAACTTGCTCAAGAAGGAGCCAAACTTATCCCTAACTTTTATGTATCATAACTTAAAGATATACCAAAACAATATCAGCATAGCCATCGACAAGAACCAAATCACGATGAAAGAGAGGGAAGGAATACATGTAACTATAATGATAACTACCAACATGACAACATCCCTCCCCTCTTAAAAAAATGGATATGTTAAGACAATAGATGCAAGATCCCGCCCAACAAGTGCATTCAGGAAAGACACACAAGCAATATGCTCTCAAAGATATCTACCCATATCGGTTTGATAGAAACAAAAACATGCCTTCTTTCCCATGCACCTTTGAAACTCCAAAGTTTGATAAATACAAGGGAAAGGGAGACCCTAGAGATCATGTACGATATTTTTTCTCTGCCTTCTTAGAGGTTGCATATGAAGACACATATTTAATGCGCCTCTTTCCCTAGAGTTTGGGAGGCTTCGCTATGCAATGGTTCTCACACCTACTCGATCGGATCGGGACCTTTGAGGACCTCGTACAAAAATTTATCACTCATCATGCACATAACATAGAATGAGATGTCTCCATGGTTGATCTATGTAATACCAAATAAAATAATGGTGAGTTATTCTCAACATTCTTACAATGATAGAGAAACCTTTCTAGTAGACGTTCCCTTCCCATTCCTGAAGAGAAATTAGTTGAAATTTTTATTTCAAACTTAAATGAGGAAATGGAATTTTACTTAGACATAAAATGTTCTGACACTTTCAAAGACGTCATAGCTCAAGGACTTAAAATAAAGAAAGCCCTTATAAAAAAGGGACTTGTCAAAATATACAATGACAACAAGGAGGGTCCAAGACCACCCTACAACAGTGACAAACTAAAGTTTTGGAGTAGAAACAAAAACATTGTTAATCATGGTGTTGTAGACACACAAACTATCAAAATCGCTCAACCCATCGTCAAAATTACTGGGGTTGTATATAATCGCAACAACCCCACTACCAATCAAGGTAATCCTCAAACCACTCCAAGAAACACACAACAATAGGAACCTAAAATAGATACCCGAATTAAAAATCCAATCGCACCTACACACACTTGGGGGAATCTCTGGAAAAGATTTTATGCCATCTCATCTCTTCTGATCTTATCACGTTACCTAAAACATCACACTATGAACCACAAGTCAAACCTTCCTGGTGGAGAGATAATGATTATTGTGAATTTCATAAAGGAAGAGGACACAAAACAAACAACTATCATCGATTAAAGGATATCATTCAAGACCTAATTGATCGAGGTGGCATAGAAGTGGATGGTCACAATGAAAAAACTTCTAATACTAATCATACTATGTTCAAAAAACCACTACCATCATATGAGAGAGGAGGTCTCTCCCATAAAGGTAAGAATCAAGATAACATGACAAATTATACACACACAGCCTATACCTATATTGTCAATAACCTTTATGATGCCAATGTACAAGTTGCTACCCTTACCATCCAAGGCAAGGATCTTGCATGCAATATTGTTACTCATCATAACAAGCTTGTCTTACCAGGTGCACCATCAAAAGTGACATATGTGCCTAGATGTTATAACCTTATGGACCAATTAGATAAGACACCAGCACTTATTTCCATACTAGAGCTTTTGCATATATCCCCCTCATATAAAACCATATTAGATCAAGCTCTCCAAAAAGCGTCAGTTTCACCCGGCCTCAATACAGATCAATTTCAAGCCATGGTTGTGAGTCTCAAATCATCACCATGTCTCACTTTTGCGGAGAATGATGATGCATCCTTTCAACAACCGCATAACACCCCTCTCCATATTGAGGGATTCATACATAAACACAGAATCAAGTAAGTCTTGATTGACAATGGAGTTGGCCTTAACATTTGCACATTACAGTTGATCACCACCTTGGGGTATGCAGAAGATGTAGTAGATGCTAAAAAGAGGATTACCATCAAGGCCTATGATGATGCATAACGCTCCTCTAAAGGGTTTGTCACTCTACCAGTCAGGGTAGGACCCATGGTGAAGAATGTGGTTTGTCGTATCCTAGATCTCCCTCTTCCATACAATCTCCTATTGGGTAGACCATGGATTCATGCCATGTAAGCAGTACCCTCTACTTACTATCAGTGCATCAAATTTCCATATAACGAAGTAGAGATGACTATCCTTGGTGATGCTAACCCATTCGATTTTTGCAGCCATATAAGGCATCAACCTAATATCACAGTTCCTAGCAATAGAGAAGCCACTTCCCCGTCATCTTGCATTCACCCAACAAACCTCACCAATCCACCGATTCCTACACCCAAACAAGAAAAGATGAAAATGAAAGTACAAAATGAAGGCCCAGGAGAGTATAATATTAGTCAGCTTTTCTATGTTGGCCAACTACCCTCCCGCCTAGGACTTATGGAAAACCACAAGAGTCACTCAAACCACTTATTGCATCCTGTAGACATATAAAAATGACCATATTCCTAAATTAATATTTTATGTTCATTCCTCTATTTAGTTAAAACTAATTTAACTAAATCACCCACATTCTTTTATTTAATTAAGTAAATTATTCATATTATTTAGTTAAATTCACTTAAGCCCTTTTATGTCATTTAATTGAATAAATCCCTTCTTCTTACTTTTTAATTAAATTTATATTTAATTAATAGTTTACCTCAATTGAATAAAATCTAATTTATTTAATTTCTCAAATTGCAACCAAATTGAAATAAAGCAAGTTATTTTAATTAATTATATCACCCACTTGCATTTTTCTACATCTCCCACTTGCATCCTAAACCCTATTCCTAATTTCTTCTAGAATCCATCTAATCCTAATCAGTTAACCCCAAACCCATCCATTATCCCTTTTTCCTAAATTTGAGGAGGTCACTTCTCAAATTTGGAGTAAAGTCTTCAAAAGGCATTAAAGTCTTTATCCATTCAACAAGCTAACTTGTTGAATACCCCCAAATTTGGAAGGACTCTTACAAATTTGTCCCCAAAGTCTTCAAACCATTAATGGTTAACTAACCCTTAGTGGCATGGTTAGAGACTTTTTGACTAACTTAACCTCCATCTAACCCAAGGGTCTCATCAAGCATTCATTTCTTTGACCATGGTTATCCCTTTAACCTTTGCACAAGAGTTTACCCTTTGGGTAAAAGCTTTATCCATTGGATAACCCTAACCTAACCTTAACCCTTACCTCCTAAGGTAACCATGAGGTCTTCTCAAGCATTTAATGCTTCTTACCTCTCCTCCCAATCAGTCTTATGTTGACAATTGTCACCATTTCATTGGTGAAAATTGTAAACATGGATTGACAACTTTCAAACTTGACCCTTGATTAACTCTTTCAATCCTGACCATCCATTGCCCTGTTTTCACTATAAATAGAGCTCTCATTCCTCCATTTTAAGGATCCATGCAAGCTTTTAGTATCTCATTTATGCTCAAATTTATCAATACATCTAGCTTCTCTTTGTAATAGGAATTAATCTAATAAGCATTTTAGACTATTTCCTTTATCATTAGTTTAAATCATAAACTAGTATATCATGTTAGGATAGTATTGCTACTAATATTGTCATCATATAATCTAGTTTATTGCATTTGTAGAATCATGCATAGATAGGATGCATTTCATAATTAAATCAATCATAAGCATCCCTCGTTCTTACATTCGTCATCCCTAAACCACTTTGCTCAGTGATCTGAGAGAAAAGGCATTGGCTTGAGGGACCTTGTGAGCTAGAGGACCATGGAACCAACCTTGAGAAGTTGATTCATTCTTCATGACTCCATAACTTGCACCAAGAAGTCTCGTGGGTTTGCAAACAAGCCTCTTTGAAACCACATTTTCACCTTTTAAGTTTCATTGACCCGCTTTTCCAGCACACATTTGTGGCATCCACTATGGGGCACTACCCCATTAATCAAATCAGTTTTTAAAAATAAACACTTTTGCAGGTACGCGGGAAACATGAATCAGCGTGTAGGGAACATCCCTTAGTGCATCTGGTTGATCTTTTAGTGCTTCCGACTCACTACTTGGCGCGTGGGACTCATTCCCCAGCACATGCAGATCATACCTTAGCACATCATCCTCACTAACATTTTCCTGTAGGTCTCGGAACAGGAGAATAACAAAGTAGCGCATTTGGAAAATAGTTTAGTGCATCAGGTTTGTCCGATAGCGCATCCTGACTATCTCGTAGCGCATACAGTCTATTCTGTAGCGCATCACAGACAGAGGCAAAATTAACAATTGTAACCGAATGTGAAATTAGACTTGTTGAAGTCCACCAAACCCACAGATTTTCTAACAATTTTACTTGGTATCTTGCAAGGTTTTTAACAGTTTCTTGCAGATGGGAGCTTAATTTTATTTCTAGGATCATAAATAGTTTAAAGTTTTTACTAACTTAGTTAAGTTAGTTAAAATATAATTTTGATTCTTGTTGGGTAAAATTGAACTCACTTTGTTTGGGTTTAAAAAGAACCACAAAACAATTTTCCTTTCTTTTTTTTTTTTTAGGAGAGAAAATTTTCAAATTAGATCTTAAAAAGAACAAATCAATTTTTCAAAGTTTTGCAAGCAAATGGCTTAAAAAGAACTTCACCATCCTTTGGTGTATAAAATGATCCATTTTAAGTTTTAGCAAAGTAAAGAATCACACAAGGTCCAAAAGTCTTTTGCAACTAAAGAGGGAAGATCTTCCCCTTTCAATCGATTTCTTTTGTTGATGAAAGATCGCATTTATTTTGTTGACCAAGTTTTTTTTTTTTAGATCAGAAAATCATTGCCTTGAAAGGTTAAAAAGAACACCATGTTTTTGTGGAGCAACATCTCCATATAGGATTAGCAAATCATTGCTTTGAAAGCCTAAAAATAACTTGTGTGCTTTGTCTCGAAAGTGGAAGGTATATGCTCTCCCCTTAATTGGGTGATCAAAAAGCCAAACCACTCTTAAAACTTCCTTTACTTCAAGCAATAAATCCTTTAGCAGGACTGCCTTCCCAAGGGGTTGAAAAACTCTTAAAGCCATTTTTGGTCAGTGTGAAGGGAATGACCTAAGTGGGAAACGACTTTGATGTCAAGTATTCCAACCAACTATAATCAAAAGTGGAAAGTGACGAAAGTCCTTTTCAATGGTTGCGCGCAGCGATTAGTCTTCCCCTAGTATCCTAGAGATACATAAAGCCTTTGTTCTAAAGGTTGGGAAGCCTCTTGAGAAATTTTATCACTGACGATCGAACAGGAAGCTTGATTACGAACCTTAGCATAGAAACTTTGAGCCGAGTCAGTGACCAGACATTTGTAATTGTTAGGGTTTCAAGCAGATCCGAAGCAAATATGAACTAACAATTATATGCAGATTTAAATACAAAAGATAAAGAAATAAAACAGGACACGAATAACACAGAGATTTAACGTGGTTCACCCATAATGGGTTACATCCACCATACATAGTCGTCCAATCTTTCTTATTATCCAGCAAAAATAGTGCATCAACCTTACAATGCTTTAAGCATCTCAGCCGCTTATAACATGCGTTTTTAAGGCAAAAACAAAGTCAGTCTTTTTATGGTTTTATTACAATGTCGGTTTTCATCAACATTGTAATAAAACGCTAAAAACTAGCCAAAGGTGTACAATGTCGGTTTTCATCAACATTGTAATAAAAACCCTAAAAACTAGCCAAAGGTATTTCTTATGAAGCATTTGTTTAATTTGAAAATGAGTGAGGGAGGATCTGTAGTGGAGCACTTAAATGAATTTAATACAATTACCAGTCAATTGTCTTCGGTAAAAATTACCTTTACAGAAGAGGTTAGGGCTCTCTTGATTTTATGTTCTTTGCTAGAAAGCTAGAATAGCTTGGTTATGGCTATAAGTAACTCTGTCTCTAGTAAAAATACTTTGGTATTTGATGATATTGTTGGTGTTATCCTAAGCAAGGAAATGCGAAGGAAAAGCATTGGTGAGACTCCAACATCATCGGGTAGTGTTTTGAATGTGGAGAACAGAGAAAGATCAAAGGAAAGAGGAAAAGGCCCTAGGAATGAGAAGTCACGAGGGAAGTCAAAGAAAAGACGCTCTCAATCTAGAGGAAAGAAAGATTGTTGGTATTGCGGAAAGCCTGGTCATCTAAAGAAAGAATGTTGGTCTAGGAAAAACAAAGAAGGAGATAAAAATGAAAATGACAGTAAGGAAGCTAATATTGCAAGTAATACTTTACAAGATGCTTTAATCTTATGTTTGGATAATGTTAATGATTCCTGGGTAATAGATTATGGGGTTTCATTTCATGCTACACCCCATAGAAAATATTTTCTAGACTATGTTCAAGGTGATTTTGGATAGGTATATTTGGGTGATGATGAGCCCTATCAAATTGTTGGAAAATGAAAGATAAAGATAAAGTTGCAGAATGGAAATGACTGGTTTCTGCAGGAAGTGAGACATGTTCCTAATTTAAGAAGAAATTTAATTTCTACAGGGCAACTAGGTAGTGAAGGTTGCATAGTTACCTTCGCAGACAATATGTGGAAGGTCACTAAAGGATCATTAGTAGTAGCTAAAGGTGCGAAGGTAGGCATATTATATCTGTGTACAGATAAAGTTACTACAGGGTTAACAAAATGTCTAACATCTCGTATTCATCAGTTGTTGGCAATCTGATGTATGCAATGGTATGCACAAGGCCAGATATTGCACATGCAGTGGGAGTTGTGAGCAGGTTTATGAGTAATCCGGGTATGGAACATTGGAATGTTGTGAAATGGATACTTCGGTATTTGAAAGGAACCACTATGAAGACATTATGTTTCAAAGGATCTAATGCTGCTCTGAGTGGATTTGTTGACTCTGATCTGGCAAGTGATATTGATTCATGGAGGAGTACTACTGGGTATGTTTTTACTATAGGGGGAACTGCAATCAGTTGGATTTCTAGGTTGCAAAAGGTTGTTGCACTTTCAACCACTAAAGCTGAGTATGTTGTTGCTATAGAAGCCAACAAGGAGATGATTTGGTTACAATTTTTTCTGGAGGAATTGGGTCAGACATAGGAGGATCGCCCATTGTATACTGATAGCCAGAGTGCCATTCATCTTGCAAAGAACTCTTCTTTTCATTCAAGGACAAAGCACATTCAGCTCAGGTACCACTTCATCCAGACTGTTTTGGAGGAGGGTCAGTTACGGCTTGAGAAGATTCACACAAGTGAGAATCCTGCCGATATGTTCACGAAGGCAGTTCCACAGGAGAAGCAGATTTCTTCATCAGTTTCTGTTGGTCTTCTTGATTGATAATTGTGGAATTTATACCAGTCAAGTCCTAGTGTTTTATCTAGCGGATGTTGCATGTACAGTGGTGTTGTGTAGTATCAGTCTCCAAGTGGGAGATTGTTCGGTGTGGAGCCTGATCAGTCTCCAAGTGGGAGATTGTTGAAATGTGGTGACTGGTCAGCAAAGTACTATACACTCAGCACGTATCCTTGCTGGGGTCTAGGCTCAGGCCGGGCCCTGGGCGGGGGCACATCTCCTTAGTCAATTTGAAATGAATAGCCAAAGGTGTACTAACTGCTTTTACATCCTGCATGTTAAATATTTTCAACACCTTCTTTATATACTCACTTTGGGACAAATTCAAGATTCTATTTTTCCTATCCCGTGTAATCCTCATACCGAGAATTTGCTTAGCTGCACCCAAATCCTTCATAGCAAATGACCTGGCTAATTTTTGTTTAAGATCATTTATATGTTGCATGTTAGACCCAACAACAAGCATGTCATCAACATAAAGCAATAGGATAATATAACTGCCATTATCCAATCTCTTAAAATATACATAATGATCAAAATGACATCTATGATAACCGTGTTCAGCCATGAAACTATCAAATTTTAAATACCATTGTCGGGGTGCTTGCTTTAGGCCATACAAACTTTTCTTCAACCTGCACACCAAGTTCTCCTTACTTTTGACCTCATATCCCTGTGGTTACAACATGTAAATTTCCTCCTCCAAATATCCATGGAGAAAAGTTGTTTTGACATCTAATTGTTCAAGATGTAAATCATTTGCAACCACAAGACTAAGTACAGTTCTAATTGAAGTCATTTTTACAACTGGAGAAAATATTTCATCATAATCTATACCCTTTTTCTGTGCAAAACCTTTTACCACAAGTCTGGCCTTATATCTTTTCTGATCTCCTTCCTCCTCCTTCAGCCTATAAACCCATTTGTTAGGCAAAGCTCTTTTTTTTGTAGGTAAAGGGACTAAGTCCCAAGTCTTATTTTTCATCAAGGAGTCCATCTCCTCTTTCATGCCTAGCTCCCACTGTTGTTTGGCATCCACCTACATTGCTTCTTCATGTTCTTCGGGTTCACCAGAATCAGTTAATAAAATAGAATACAAAGAAGGAGAAAATCTTTCAGGAGGTCTACTTGACCTTGTAGAATGTCTAACACTTGCAAGAGTTTGTGGGAAAATCTGTTGTTGCTGAACATCAGGTACCTGTGGCATTTCATTTTCAGGAATCTCATCCAACACCACATATTCTTGTTTGTCCTGTTCATGCTTCTTTTCCTACATCTGTTCTTTATACATAACCTTCTCATTGAATATAACATCTCTACTTCTAATTATTTTCTTATTTTCAAAATCTCATAACCGATAGCCATATTCATCTATCCCATATCCAATGAAGGTACATTTTTAAGATTTAGCATCAAGCTTGGTTCTGTTTTCTTTATCAATATGGACAAAAGCTTCACAACCAAAGGTTTTCAAAAAAGAATAATTTACCTTTTTACCAGTCCATGCCTCCTCTGGAATACCACCATCCAAAAGGGTTGAAGGTCCTTTATTTATCAAATAGACAGCAGTATGTACAGCATATGCCCAAAAATGTAAGGGCAATCTAGCATGCAATCTCATGCTCCTCACGCGTTCCATGATAGTCCTATTCATTATCTCTGACACACCATTTTCTTGTGGAGTTCCTGGAACTGTCTTCTGCTTTCTAATCACATTTAAGGAGTAGTAATCTTCAAATTCTTTGCTGCAATACTCACCTCCATTATCCGATCTGAGACACTTCAACTTTTTTCCTATCTCATTCTCAACCAAAGCTTTCCATTTCTTAAAAGTTTCAAAAACATTTGATTTTGTTTTAGGAAATATACCCATGTTTTCTTGGTTGAATCATCAATAAAAATAACATAATAAAAAGAGCCACCAAGAGATGATACCTGAGCCGGTCCCCATACATCTGAATGCACAAGCTCTAACTTCTCACTCTTCTTCTCTTTCCCAACCTTGAGAAATCTAACTCTTTTTTGTTTACCATAAACACAATTTTCATAGAACTCTAAATCAATCTTCTTTAGTCCTGGCAACAAATTTTTGGAGTGAAGGGTTTTCATCCCTTTCTCACTCATGTGCCCAAGCCTATGGTGCCACATTATCGAATCTGTTCTTGCAACATCTATTGTTGTTGTCCCTGTAGTTTCTGTAACAGCTAAGGTAGAGTAAGTGTTACTAGTACACATATATAATGTGCCTACCTTCGCACCTTTAGCTACTACTAATGATCCTTTAGTGACCTTCCACATATTGTATGAGAAGGTAACTATGCAACCTTCACTACCTAGTTGCCCTGCAGAAACTAAATTTCTTCTTAAATTAGGAACATGTCTTACCTCCTGCAGAAACCAATCATTTCCATTCTGCAACTTGATCTTTATCTTTCCTTTTTCCAACAATTTGACAGGGCTCATCATCACCCAAATATATCTGTCTAAAATCACCTTGAACATAATCTAGAAAATATTTTCTATGGGGTGTAGCATGAAATGAAGCCCCAGAATCTATTACCCAAGAATCATTAACATTATCCAAACATAAGATTAAAGCATCTTGTAAAGTATTACTTGCAATATTAGCTTCCTTACTGTCATTTTCATTTTTGTCTCCTTTGTTTTTTTGAGACCAACAATCTTTCTTTAGATGACCAGGCTTTCTGTAGTACCAACAATCTTTCTTTCCTCTAGATTGAGAGCATCTTTTCTTTGACTTCCTTCGTGACTTCTCATTCCCAAGGTCTTTTCTTCTTTCCTTTGATCTTCCTCTGTTCTCCACATTCAAAACACTACACGATGATGTTGGAGTCTCACCAATGCTTTTCCTTCACATTTCCTCACTTAGGATAACACCAACAATATCATCAAATACCAAAGTATTTTTACTAGAGACAGAGTTACTTACAACCATAACCAAGCTATTCCAGCTTTCTGACAAAGAATATAAAATCAAGAGAGCCCTAACCTCTTCTACAAAGGTAATTTTTACCGAAGACAATTGACTGGTAATTGTATTAAATTCATTTAAGTGCTCCGCTACAGATCCTCCCTCACTCATTTTCAAATTAAACAAACGCTTCATAAGAAATATCTTATTCGAAGCCAAGGGTTTCTCATACAACTTAGCCAATGTCGCCATCAAATCTACAATCGTTTTTGCATCTGTTATATTGAATGCTACAGACGTTGCAAGGCACAATCGAATGGATCCCAGTGTCTTTCTATCTAAAATGTCTCACTCTTCATCTGACATTGTGGTCGCTTTCTTTGCCTTTCCTTCCAATGGTCGCCACAAATCCTTTTGATATAGGTAATCCTCCATCTGCAATTTCCATAATTGATAATTCTGGTTGTTAAACTTTTCGACCTTGAATTTGGAATCTTCCATTTGCTCCCACTCAAATCTGAAAGTCCTACCAATTTACAGAAAACCTCGCTCCAATACCAATTTTTAGGGTTTCAAGCAGATCCGAAGAAAATATGAATTAACAATTATATGCAGATTTAAATACAAAAGATAAAGAAATAAAATAGGACACAGAAATAAAATAGGACACAGATAACATAGAGATTTAACGTGGTTCACCCAGAATGGGTTATGTCCACCATACACAGTCGTCCAATCTTTCTTATTATCCAGCAAAAACAGTGCATCAATCTTACAATGCCTTAAGCATCCTAGCCACTTATAACATGCATTTTTAGGGCAAAAACAAAGTCGGTCTTTTTAGGGTTTTATTACAATGTCGGTTTTCATCAACAAAAAAAATATACCCAAAAAAAATTTCTCGGGGGCGGAGAACCCCGACAAGAATACGTGCTGAGTGTACAGTACTTTGCTGATCAGTCACCACATTTCAATAGTAATATCATAGTGCAAGGGTGGGGAAGAATCCGCCCCCAAAATCGCTCACCATATATCTCCCAAGATAACTACTCAATTGTGAAACAATTCACTTTGAGTTAATTTCTGGCAAAAGGCAAAAAAAAGGTCGCCCCCTAGGGGTGACACGACTGTTTGAGCTGACAGAGTATCGAGACTAGTGGGCTATGATATTGCTTATGACCCTTGAATAAAGAGTCTGATTAAAATGCATGTTGTATCTAAACCTGTTGAAACATTGGGGATTTGAAGACATGCTCGCAAAACATACACTTATTGTTTAGATTAAGCAAAATGGCTCTCTTTAGTGTCGTGTTTTCATTTATTACTTCAGAAATCATCTATCAACACTAAAAACTCAAAGCAAAATTCCAAAATTGCAGAAAAACAACCAAGTCAAAATATATCAGTGCAATTTAGCGCGTAAGAACAACGTCTTAACGCGTAGGAACCATCTTTTAGGGCATTAAACCTTCTCCTTAGTGCATTAAGGCTTAACATTGGCACTTCACCAGAATCCAAAACTAGCAGTTTCGAATAGCGCGTTTTGAAAATAGTTTAGCACGTTGAAGCATTAGCTTAGCGCGTGGAAGCCAAACTCTAGCGCGTAGGGTTTAACAGTTAGTGCATAGGAGCCTCATATTGGCGCATAACCTTTTGAACCAAGGCAAAAGTAAAGTATCCCAGTTATCGTGTATCAGGGGGTAGCATAGCACATGGAGTCTTTTCGCTAGCATGTTGAGAACTTTCTATAGCGCATTGTGTCTTTGTTTTAGCGCATAGCCAATACTAGAAAAACAAGGGGCAAAACAAAGGTCAATTTTGAAAAATTTGAAAATAATTTTGGAAGCTTTCCTTCATCATCCTGAACTTCATCAAGCAAAAAACCAAAAATAGAGTATCAAAAGCTATTTCTAAAGCAAAATTTCCATCAAACAAAGTTGCCCAAAACCTAAAGCTAGTCGCAAGATAAACATATCTCTCCTATCAAAATCAGGAAACATCATCACAAGTGGCAAGCGGGTCCTTCAATCAAATGGATTTTTATCCCAAAACACACTTGTTTTAAAACTCCAAGTTGTCAAATCGAGTTTCCATATCAGGAAAGCTCGTATTCCATATCATTTGACATGCTTTGTCGTGAGGGGGCATCTAAACCTTCATTTTGATAAAGTAAAACTTGAGTTTCCAAAACAAGCAGAAACTGAATCCAAAACAAATCAAAGGAAACCATTGATCGCTTGTGCATGACTAATCCTCATATTCTGAGAAAGAAGAATATTATGATAACACTAAGTTGAAGAAACAACAACCGAGTTCTTCGAAACTTGCTAAAAGAAACAAATTTTTATACATCAATCACCAACTCTTTAAATCTCATCGAACATTCCTTCGTCATATACGCTTATATCTTCAAAATAAAACAAATGAATTTGACAAGGAACCATTGAGGAGTAGAGCATTCTATCAAAATTCAGCATTCAGTCAACGCATAAATCAAGGAGGGAAGATCAATCTAGCCTTCTTTTCTGAAGAGTGCATCACTTATAACATACCCTGATTTGAACCACCAACTCTTGAGCAAAACATTGAAGAAGATTTCATTCCTTTTATCACAAAAATCTTCTACTAGATGCCCGTTGTTACTTGCTCTCAATGAAACAAACAAAGCGAAATGCAACCGGAATCCAGCATGAATTAGAGAATATCAAATCCTTTCGAGGGTCTCCATCTAGAGGACACTGAAATTTCTGAAGAACTCCTTCAAGAATGTCAATAAAAGTGCTTCATTTCAAAAGCTTGTGGAAAGGCTCATGGAAAATGACAAAGAAAAATATTTGCTCGCACTCACAAGCAAAGGAGTTAAACTTCCTGAAAATTTAGACACAGACATTTTTAGAACAAGATCTCTGTTGGTTGAAAATTTTGTACACTTGGGGAAATATACAAAATTGTGGCTTCAACCAAAGTGTGTGAGTAAAACTCTCCTAATTAAGGGAAGGCTCCCCCTATCTACAAACTAAACTAATCTAATATGGGTGGGACAACAGTCTTTCTTCTTCTTTCAGGAAAAACTATACTCTTTTCTCTTCTCAGAAAAATAATAGCAATTGGAAATAAATAACAACAAATACAGAAACGAGACTTCTTTGTTGGATTTTTGGAACATAAAGGGAAGCAAAGTTTCCATGAAGGCACAAATACCTCTGTCACTTCTCTGGGATGAGAAAACAAAATGAAAGCTCAAAGTCTTCAACTATCTATTCTCCTATCAACTTTTTTAGATGATTTTCTGCTAACTAAGCACAATATGTAGCAGCTCAAAGTCTAACTACATGATGCACTTCAATTCTCATGCACAAGTCTTAAAAATAGAAGCAGCACAAAGTCTACAAGCTATCTTCCCACTTTAACTTTCCACACTAGTTTCAGATATGATAAGCAGTTCAAAGTCTACAAGACCAAATCTAAAAACCAAACATATAACTCTAAATACAATAAGCAGCTCAAAGTCTGCAAGATTGAATTTAAATCCCTCTTTCACAATAGAACAAAACTCACAATCAACTCTAGAAAATGTTGTCACATAACAACTTGAATTGGCACAAAGTCTCAACACAACTTGCCTCTTTTATTGAAAACAATCTGATTTACATCTAAACTCAAAGTCTTAGAGTGCACATACAAACTGGCAGAATTTTGTTGCATTGCCAAAAAGTTCCTTATTTAGAAATGAGGGTCCTTCTTATATAGGAAAATGTTGGAGAAAAATGTGGGCACGGTTGACTAATTCAACTGCACAGTCCCACTTGATTACAACTTCAGCAGAAAGAAAATATGCAGTTGGGAGAAAACTTACAGCATCTAACAATGCAACTACATGAAAAGAAAGTGTCAAAAAGAGGACACTTTATTCATCTTGTATACACCTAAAAATTGGCTATGAGCAATTAAATAAATATTTTATATTTATTTAATATTTATTCTTCTATTAAATAGTTAATTTGAAAAGATTAATTTATTTAATTCATTTTCATGTCTTTCTATTAATTAATATTTTATTAATTAATTCATTATCTTATTCCTCTAATTAATTAAATGTCTAATATTTAATTATTCCTCTAATCAAGTTAATTAAATGTCTAAATATTTAATTATCTCCTCCAAACAATTAAATATCCAATATTTAATAGTTTTTCTCCTATCCTATAGTCTCAAATATTAAATTATTTAATCCCTTTTTCAACTCAACCTCCATCTCCACTTCATCTTCCCTTTGCCAACTCATCCAACATGTGGCTAAGGCAATTAATATTTCTTAATATTAATTCATGATTTATCTTCAACCTCCAAAATTAATGAAATTGCGTACGTACACACATTTCATAACCATTTCCTATATTCTCTCCAACACCCCCTACATCTTGGGAAGGACTTGAGTCCACTTGTCCTCTCATGCCTAAATTTCCTCCAACCATCCCTAGATTCCCTCAGTCAGCAACCCAATCAAGGTGAGATGAGTGACACTTGTCTTCTCCTTCCCCCTTTCTCTCAACCTTCACTTTTGTTCATAGCCATTCAAATCTGCAAATCTGATCATGACCATTGATCTGAGCCACATCATCTTATCCTCTCAAAGTCTATAAAACCAAGAGCTTCAGTTGAAAGGAAGTTAGTCTTCAAAATAGTTTTCAATCAATCATATGCATCTGTGAGTTTTTGAAGCAAATAGCAATAGCAATTATCATATAGCATTTTAGCATAATCATGTAGCTTTGCATATTATACTATCAGTTAACTACAAGTTATCAGTCCATTCTTCATATGTCATCTTGGAAGCCAACAGTGCATTGTCTGAGAGCACACCATCTGCAACCAGGAACAGTGGAGTTAGAACACAATGAGACATAAGCCATGAAGGTAAAATAATGATTTATTTTGGTATATATTTCATGTAGTTTCATTGGTGGATTTTGGATTTCCTGTATGCATTTCCATTGTATTTTGTGAAACTAACTTATTACAGGTAACATTCTGAGGATGAAATTCAAGCTCAAACATTTTGGCGCCCACCGTGGGGCTAGACCTCGCATATATCTTTAAAAATCTCGCAAAAATAAAATTAACATATTTGTAATGCAGATTCACGCTTGTGTGAATTTTGACAGTGCTTTTGCATCTTAGGTTAGCGCTTTTGTCTAAAAATTAGCGCTTTTGCATAATTGGTTAGCGCATATGTCATGTAGGTTAGTGCTTTTGTCTGAAAATCAGTGTTTTTTGCATCATAAGCTAGCACTTTTGCATCATTGGTTAGCACTTTTGTAATGCAGGTTAGCGCTTTTGTAATGCAGGTTAGCACTTTTGCATCGTAGGTTAGCACATTTGACAAAAAAGTTTGTAACCATGATTTGAAATTAGGCTTTTAGAAGCCCACCTAAGGTTTTTCACTAACTTTTTACTATTTTGCAGGTTTTTAACAATTTCTTGCAGATTTGGAGGAGTTAAGTTAGGATTTAGTGATTTATTTTCTGCCTTTTTCAAAGTTGGTTAAAAAGAACTCATATTTCCTTTTGGGTAAAAAGAACTTCATTTTCAATTTGGTGTTCTAAAAAGTACCTCACCAAAAACTACTTGTACTAGTTGCCAAAAACCTTCTAGTTTTTGGCACAGGAGGTCGGACCTCTGAAGTGGCTCACACACATACAGTTCCTAGTAGAGATATAAAGTTTGTCATGGGGAGTTTTCATGGAAACTGGTGCTTGGCTGCCCCGAAGAAGTGAGTGCTGAGGGTGGAGCTAGTGGGGTCAAGCTTCTAAATATCTGCTTTGAATAGCGTAGCCTCGGGGGAAACTCCATGTGAGATTCAACAACTATTGTCTCAGCCTGCCATAGGGATTTGTACTTGCTTGTGCTTTTTATTTATTAAAAATTGTGTCTTCTATGTCTGTAACATGTTCCAAATGGTCAAAAATTGAAGAAAATTATCATCTACAAGAGATCGAAAATCAACAAATTTCTGAAAAGTGTGGTCAAAAAAATAAAACGAAAAGCATTCCAACACTTGAAACACCAACTCAAAATCAAAGTATCAAAACATCAAAATATTAAAATAATTCTTGAAGTAGGTTTGTCTCTAAACCATCACGTATTTTCAAAATAGCTCAAACAACTAGGTTGTTAATCCTATAGGTTATTCCCAAAAGGTTCTATAAACATCAACATTCAACAAGCTATTGATTCAAACATCTTAAGTGCAAAAAAATCAACATCCTTGTCAAGTCTCTCATTGGGATAATCAAATCCTCTATAATGAAGCTTGATCAATCTATACTAGGTTCCTAATCTTGGATATATCTTTCCTATTTTGAACTTAGGTTACATCAAAACCAAAATTGCACCAACATTGGAATCAAACTTGTAAACTGTCAAATGCTTATATGACTTTTAAGTATCACCTTAAGAAAAGAAAACCCAGTTACAAAGCTACTCAGAAGAGAATAAGATTCTTGTATATCAATCGCAAGATCTTACTGAAACATAGAACATTCCTACACCGTTTTCATCACTACTTACGTGGCTGCAGTACAGACTTTGATGGTGAAACTCTACAAAGACGTGCTTTTCAACAAAGAGACGCTTTATCCCAACGAACAAACAATAGTGGTAAGATCAATAAAGCATATCTTCCTAAACCAATAATCACCTATTGATCTTGTCCTTGGAAACTTTTGACAACTTTGAAATAATCACATGCCAGTTTGGACTAGAGCCCAATACGAATAGCCTAGAAAAAAACAACAAATGGAGGAAGAAGATACCACTTTTGGATTTACCGTTGTTGACAAAGAAGCTATCAATAGCACCATTAGAGACCTAGAACAAGATTTCAAATTTGATAGGCTAATGGAAAAATTGTTGGCAAAACAAAAAGAAAAATATCTCTTGATGTTGGAAAAATCTGGAGCTAAACTACCACAAGATTTTAACATAGAAAGCTTAAAACAAGACGCGGAGACAAGTAACACCCAAAATACAGATGAGCAAAATAACAAAGATATGAGCAACGAAGAAACAAGAAAAGAAAGGGATGATAAAAGAAAAGAGCGTGGTGACAAAAAGACTCATGACGAAACAAGGAGAGACTATGTAGATAATCCCTTATCAAACCTTACTAAACAAATACAAGCTCTACAACAACAAATATAAGAAATGCAAAATGGGACAAGCTCCAAGAAATATTTGTTACAAGATATATGCCCATATCCTTTTGATAAAAAATTGAATATGATGTCATTTCCGCAACATTGCGAGATCCTTAAATATGACAAATACGATGGAAAATCTGATCCTCAAGATCACGTTAGGGAGTTTTGTACTATGAGCATGGAATTTGCTCATGAGGAAACTTACCTTATGCATCTTTTTCCTAGGAGTTTAAATGGACAATCAATGGAGCGGTTTTCAAGATTACCATCTGGAATCAAATCCTTTGAAGAACTTGTGAATAGGTTTATTTCACAATATTCCTATAATATAAGGAATGAAATAACAATGCTAGATCTTTGCAATGTTAAACAAAAGAATGGTGAATCCTTTATGATCTTTTTACAACGATGGAAACGCATGTTTAATAGGTATCCCCGGGATGTACTTGATCAAGAAAAAATGGACATATTCATTGATAATCTTATCAGTGAAATGAGTTGTCGACTAAGGATGCAATGTCCTCCCTCTTTTGCCAAAATGATCGAAAATGGTCTGAAAATAGAGAACGCAATGGTAAAGAAAGGAGAACTAAAACTTTACAATAATTCATACAACAACAACAACAACAATGACAAACCCAAGTTCTGGTCAAAGAATAGGAATGTCAGCAATGAAGGAAATGATGATAACAATACTGCAAAACAACAACAACCAATTTTCAATCTATCAAGTCAAATCCCAAGCAACAACAATCTGGAAAACAATAAAGCCAAGTCCTTTTTCTATAATCCTTGGAGAAAATTCACAAATATTGGAGAATCTTTAGAATCGGCTCTAAAAACTTTGCTTGCTAACAAATTGGTTGTTTTACCAGAAGCAAGAATTTATGAACCACCAGTTAAGCCAAATTGGTGGAATGACAATCACTTTTGCAATTATTATCGAAATAAAGGACACCTAACAAATGATTGTCAAAGATTGAAACACATTATCCAAGATCTAATTGATAATGGAACCATCATGGTGGATAGCCATAAGATGAATGAATCACACTTGGCTTTTAAAACTCCGCTTCCAAACTATGATAAAGGTGAATCATCCCGATTAGAAAATAACAAAGGGAAAACCAAAGTGAATTACGCTTATACATACGATGATGTAGTAAATGTGATAATTGTTAATGAAAATCCATCTTCAGAACCAATCAACGTTATCACAAGAAGAAAAGCAAAGGTAACCTTTCCAGGTATAGCAAAATACCCAGCGTCTACATCACAACAATACAATTTAGTAGAGAAATTACAACAAATACCCGCTCAAATATCAATTCTAGAACTTCTCAAGATTTCACCTATGCATAAAGAAATTTTGGAGAAAGCATTAGTGGAAACAACGGTTTCAAAAGATTTGGATGTAGATCAGTTCCAAAACATGGTAGGACATCTTATAGCTCCTCATTGCTTATCATTTTCTGAAAATGATGATGCATCATTACAACATCCTCACAATGCTCCTTTACATGTTGAAGTCTCCATTAATAAAACTCGTGTCAAACGTGTACTCATAGATGGAGGAGTTGGTTTAAATATTTGTGCATTAAGTTTGATAAAAGCTTTGGGATATTCAGAGAATGCAGTAGACCTGAAAAAGAAAATAACCATCAAGGCTTACGATGAAGCAGAACGTTCTTCTAAAGGAACTGTTATGCTACCAATAAGGATAGGACCTGTGGAAAAGGATACATTGTGTCAAGTTTTAGATTTGAATCTCTCCTACAAAATTCTTCTAGGAAGACCATGGATTCACAAGATGCAAGCAGTTCCTTCTACATACCGTCAATGTGTAAAATTTCTTCATGAAGGAAAAGAAATCACTATAATTGCAGACTCAAGTCAATATTGCAATAATTTGAAGCCAACACAAGATACCACAGTTCCACATAACAGAGAATCAGTATATCCTACCAAGAAAATTCAAGCAAAATTATGGGAAACTTTTGAAGAAAAGCTCAAGTTAAATGATGAAGGAATGGGAAAGTATTCTTTGAATAATTTTCCATTTTCCCCTAAGTCATATGGAAAACCTACAGATATTCAATCAAAATCATCAGGAAAATCAAAACATATGTTTAAAGGGACATTTGTTAGTGTTGGAACTCTTAAAGAAGAAAATGAAGACAAAAGTATTCTTGATTGGTTATACAAGGATGAAGATAAAACTATAGCAACAACAACAAAAGTCAATATTCCCATAAAACAATATGGCAAAGGATATGAAATCATGCAAAAGATTGGATATGAAGGGAAAGGACCAATTGGTAAGCAACATCAAGGTATTTCAGAACCTATTTGTCTGCATTCACAATCCACAGAAGATAAATCTGGGTTAGGATATCTGAAGTCTAATCAAAAGCAACATAATTATCAACAGCAAAAATGGAGAAAGAAATCAGTTTCTAAAGAAGAAAATTGGCAAGAAAAGCTACATCAAGCGGCCGAAACAATAACCAATAAACAACAAGAGCAAGAAGAACATGAAAAGAAAGAAGAGGAGATTATCATCCCAGGGAATGAAAAATCTTCTCAGCAAGTCCAAGAAATACAAACAAAAGAAAAATCTGAACAAAATATTTCAAAAGTAGTAAAAATAGAAATGACAGAAATCAGAGAACTTTTTGCACCATATGACATTCCAGTATGGTATAGCGGAGTAGTCTTAGATCAGAATTCAGAAACAGATTCCAATGAGTATGAATGGGGACCAGATGCCTTGTCTACTACATCAAGTAAACAACACAATGAAGATCAAGCGGCTATTACAAAAGAAGACTTGTCTATTACAGAACAAAAGATAAAATTAGAAAGTAGACAAGAGAAACTCAGAATTCAAAGAAAAGAGGCATATGCAAAAAGAAAAGAGAATGACAAAAACAACGACACAATGCCACAAGAAGTGCAAACAAGAATTAGATATGCAAGAACCATTGAAGAAATAAGAGATAGTCAAGTTGGATTAGCTATTAGTCCAAAAGAAGCTGAGTTTGAAAGGAGACAAAATCTGTTAAAAGAATCCTCTTTAACATGTACACAAGTCTATCAACTCCAAACTGTAAATGGAGTCAATCAGGAAGAAATTTGTAATACCAAAGACGTGTGTGTGGATATAATCCATTCATTTAAGGGACAAACGTTAATTAAAAAACCACTTGAGTGTGAACTACAAAATGCTAACATTAATCTTGCAATCCTCAAAAACATTCAATCTATGACAATACCTATTCTATGATAAATTATGATCATTATGTCATGAACGTTGAAACACCTAATAATGACAGTGATTATGATTTACCCCTTCTTCATACTGAACTAATTGATTGGGATAATTTAGACAACCCTGAACTAAATGTCTTTTCCAATGATCATGACTTAGTTGTGTACCTTAACGCTATTGAACCCATCCCACCTAAGATATCTTCTACTACAGAATCAAGTAATGTTTCTCATAGTCAGGAGAATGCCAAACTTTTCAATCACAAAAGTGAAATAAAATAAGGAAAGAGACCTATTGTTGAAAACCATTTCATGGCAACGTTAGATCAATCAAAAGAGAAAATAAAGGGCTTATTTGATGATGAAAACCTCCTCGAGGTGTCAGAAGATGGAAAGTTTGACATTTTTCCTGCATATTTTCAAGAAAGATCTGCTATCCTGATAGAACCAACAGAAGCAGTAAACATTGATACATCAAAAGATCCTAAAATACTTCATTTTGCTGCCTCATTATCAGAAAAAGAGAGAAAAAAATACATGGAATTCTTTAAACAATGACAAATAAATTTTGCTTGGTCTTATGCAGATATGCCAGGGCTTAACCCAGATCTTATCATGCATCATCTTAATGTGGATTTAAAAGCAAAACCTGTTAAGCAGAAGCTAAGAAAGATGCACCCAAATATTGCTCTCCTTGTCAAAACCGAGCTCAAGAAATTATTAGAAGTGGGATTCATAAGACCAGTTGCTTATCCAAAATGGGTTTCAAGTATTGTACCAGTATCAAAACCAGATAAGAGCATAAGAATCTGCACAGATTTCAGAGATCTGAATAAAGCATGTCCAAAAGATGATTTCCCGCTACCAAACATTGATATCATAATAGACTTTTCAGCAGGACATGAGATGTTTTCATTAATGGATGGCTTCTCAGGATATAATCAAATAAGAATCGCACCTGAAGATCAAGAGAAGATAGCTTTCACCTATGCATGGGGAACGTACTGCTAGAATGTTATGCCATTTGGGCTTAAGAATGCAAGAGCGACATATCAAAGAGCTATGACGATAATTTTTCATGACATGATGCATACATTCATGGAAGATTATGTAAATGACATACTCGCAAAATCTCACACAAGAAAAGAACATTTGAACATTTTAAGCAAGATTTTTGACAGGCTGGAAAGATATCAATTGAGATTAAATCCAAAGAAATGTGCATTCAGGGTAACCTCTGGAAAGCTCCTTGGGTACATTATATCAGCTCGTGGCATTGAAGTACATCCTGGAAAAGTTAAAGCTATCATGGAGATGGAGTCACCTAAGAACATAAGTCAATTGCGATCTTTACAAGGAAGGTTGCAATCAATCAGAAGATTTGTGTCCCAATTGGCCAATAGATGTCTTCCCTTTACCCCTATTCTACATAAAAATGTTCCATTCAAATGGGATCTAACATGCGAAGAAGCTTTCTTGCAAATAAAAGAATATCTTATGAGTCCTCCAGTACTGATATCACCAACCAAAGGGAAACCCTTGTTACTCTATGTCTCGGCAACAAGTGTATCATTAGGTTCTCTCCTAGCTCAGCATGATGATGAAGGAAAAGAAAGAGCAGTTTATTATATCAACAAAACACTTGTTGGATATGAGTTAAATTATTCATCAATTGAAAAGATATGTTTAGTAGTTGTATTTTCAACTTAGAAGCTATGACATTATATGTTGATTCACTCTGTAAAACTAATAGCAAAGATAGATCCTCTCAAATATTTGTTGAACAAGTCAACATTAATGGGGAGACTAGCCAAATGGGTTATGATACTGAGTAAATTTGACATAGAATATGTTGACCGAAAAGCCATCAAGGGACAAGTCATTGCTGATCGATTAGTTGATGCACCTTTACAAAATGACATGCCTTTGCACATCGAATTTCCTGATGCAGATATCTTGACAGTAAGTACAAACTTTTGGGAATTGTACTTTGATGGTTTTTATACTCAATATGGATTAGGTGCAGGAATCTTTTTTATCACACCTCAAGGACATACAATTCCAAAATCGTATAGACTGAGATTTCCATGCACCAATAATACTGCAGAGTATGAAGCATTGGCTATAGGGCTCAAAATGGCCATTGAATGGAATGTTAAAGAACTACATGTCTATGGTGATTCACAACTTGTCATTTATCAAATAAATGATGAATATCAAACAAAGCATGATAAGCTTATGCCGTACAAACAGCTAGTGGAAGAATTTAAAGGACATTTTAAAGAAATCACATTCACCCAGATTCCCAGAAATGAAAATAAAGCAGCAAATGCAATGGCTACAATAGCATCTCTCTTGCAAAATAAAGAGAATCAACAACGTTACGAGTTTCTTGTAGAAGATATCTTAACCCCTACCATTCAATCCCAGCATACCTATCGAATTTGCCATATATCAGGAACCAATCAATCCTTATACAATCAAACCTATCAATATTTAAAATATCATATCCTTCCTTTGGAATTATCTCATAATCAACGAAGAAAATTTATCTATCAATCCTCTCGCTATACCATTATTGTTGATATCCTATATAGGCATGGTCTAGATGGTACATTGTTGAGATGTCTTGAAAAAGATGAATCTGAGAGAGTTCTTAATGACATTCATGTGGGTATTTGTGGTACGCACTCAAGTGGTTTAACATTGGCTAAGAAACTTATTCGTATGGGTTAATTTTGGCCTACTATGGAAAGAGACTCATTCACCTATGCTAAAAAGTGTAAACAATGTCAAATTCATGGAAATCTAATTCATGCACCAGCACAAGAGTTATATCCTATGACAGGATCATGGCCATTTTCACAGTGGGGCCTGGATTTGGTAGGAAAGATCAATCCCTCATCCTCTAACGGCCATAAATTCATTCTAGTTACTACTGAATATTTTACTAAGTGGATTGAAGTAGTGCCTTTAACAACAGTGACAGGAAAACAAATATCCTCATTCATCTTGAATTACATAATCTGTCGCTATGGAGTTCCTATGACCATTATCACTGATAATGGAAGACCATTCAAAAATCAAGATGTAAAAGAGCTATGTGAAAAATTTCATATCCAACATAGGTTCTCTACTCCATATTATCCACAAGGTAACGGTCAAGCTGAGGCATCAAATAAAACTATCTTGAAAATCTTGAAGAAAATAGTCAATGAAGCTGGAAAAGACTGGTACATTCAGCTAAATCTTGCTCTTTGGGCATACCGAACTAGTGTCCGCACTCCAATAGGGGCAACTCCATATTGTTTGGTCTATGGATCAGAAGCTATATTACCTATAGAAGTAGAGATACCTTCTCTACGGGTATCCTTACATGGTCTTATACCAGAAGAAAAACAACAAGTCTCTCGACTCCAGGAACTAGAACTAATTCAGGAACATCACCAAAATGCAACAGACCATTTGAAAGTATACCAACAAAGAATGGCAAGAAGCTATAACCATAGAGTCAAGCCGCACACTTTCCAGATTGGAGACATAGTTCTAAGGGAGAATCCAAGAAATCAGCAAGACTGAGAAAAGAAGGGAAAATTTGAACCAAATTGGCTAGGACCTTTTGTCATAGTAGCAACATATGGATCAGGAGCATACAAGTTATCTACCCCTGAAGGTGATTGGTTTGATGAACCTATCAATTCTATCCATCTCAAGAAATTCTATACTTGAGATATAAAGTCCTGGAAAAATCAATAAAAGGCATATAAAGTCCTGAAGAAATCAGTAAAAATCAGAAAAGCAGAAAATCCCTAAAAAGTATAAAAAAACAAAAATGCAATAAATTTAGATGGTGAAAACCTAGTAAATAGGCACTATCTAAAAAGTGAGTTCCTCCATCCATGAGATCGCTTTGTGCACCTATCAACTCTATCCTCGCGCATTTATCACTTCCATCTATCTTAGCTTATCCATTCCATCTTTCACATCCATTGCTCTAAACCATTTAGCAAGAAATATGCAGCTTACCAACAATTATAACCTTTTGACATACTTGTCATAGTCACTGTCTTAGATTTTATCAGTATCTATCAATCTGCATTTCTATTCTGTCATGGTTTGGATCTTGATCAATTCATACATCCATAATAAATTTTTATTTCTACTGGGGGCAAAATCCTAATTCCTTTTGCTAAGGTAATCTTTTGAAAATTTAAAAATCCAAAAACATTTGAAAAACTTAGAAAATCCAAAAACATCTAGGGTTTTGAAACAGATAACAAGCAACAAATCAATCAGGGCATCTCATCAACAACTGAATCGTTAAACTTTAAACTTAGAAAATGAAGAATCAACCCGCAAGCTATAAAGGATTATCAAAGATCATTCATCAAGATGATTATATCAGTTAATGACCATAAGAACATGTGAATGACATATAAGATTTAGTGTTTATTTCTTGATTTTATTGCTAATCATGTACTCTATGCGACTCAAGGATGTCCATGACTAGAGGAGCTATGATGGGGCATGATTATTTTCTTTGATTGTTGTTTGTGGTTTATCTCTTACTACGGTATGGACTTGTCTCAGGATATGATCGATAAAAGATCAAGGAGGACGTTCCAAGTCATGCATGAAAGGAGATACTCCTTGTCTATTCTGCAAGCAATACTCAGGTCAACTTAATTCATTATATCAATTTGCTTGTATTGACTTGCTATATCAAAATCCATGTAAGAAATATTTAGGTCATCTTGAATCGTTATGTCAAGTTGCTTGTATTTTCTTACAACATTTTAAAGCTCAATGATGAAATCAAGCACTGTTACAAGATAGCATATGAAGAATGGCAGTATAAATTTTAGTTAGATCATTTCATTAGCTCATTATTCATTTGCATTATAAGCATTCATTTGTCAGCTGCATTATAAGCATATCATTTCATTAGCAGATCAACAGTCATAAATAAAGATTGAGTATACTTGGACAAATAAAAACAATTTGCATTTAATCATTGTAGGTGCATTCATTTTTAATCATTATTCATTTCATTTTAGCTACATTTTATCATTATATTAAGTGCATTCAATTAAGTGCATTTCATTAACCATATAGTATATCATTATTATTTGCATTATCATTCCATTTATCATTTAGTTGCATGCATAAAAATTTCAAAAGAAACATTTCATATAGATCATTTGTATGTACATCATCATAAACATTAATCAATCATTCATTTGCATTTTCATATAGATCATTTGCATTTGCAACAGTTAAGTAATAATTTTCATTTGCATCCAAAATCATCAAAATCAAAGCAAAAACATTTATCATTGCATCATATAAGTCATTATCATCATATCATTATCCATCTACTCATTGCATCCATCTAATCCAAGCATCTAAGCATCCATAAAATCAAATCATATAAGCATATAGAACATCATCAAATAAAGTAACATGCATAATAAAAAGCATCATCATATAAAAACCATGTTTGCATATAGATCATCATAAAACAATAAAAGTCCAAGTATACAATGATATCAAATAAACAATACAAATGCTCCAAATCAAGTCACGGCTGTCCTGTACCACTACCACCTGAATCTGTCTATCTCTGTGGCTATGGGCGAGAAGATCCTCCAGATGCCTGTCTACCATGCTCACCACTCCTCTGAGGAGGTCCCATGACCCCACCACTACTAGTGTCCATCAACATGGTGGTCTGATAACTACCTGCTCTCTGGCTCTATGCAACTGCCTCCTCATATCGTCGTCGCCAGTAGGAAGTCTCCTTCCCGACCCGAAATAATGCTCTAACAGTGTCCGCTGAGAGAGTACCTGATCCAACCTATTGAATATGATCTAGAAGACCCTGAGTATCCTGTTGTCTCCTAATAGTTGTGTCTCTCTTAGTCATAAGAGTCTGTATCTGTGCTCGAAGATGATCAATCTGTGCTCTTAGACTCTCAATAGTATCATGCCCTGGCACATCATGCTTTGATATAACTACATCTGGCATATCCTGCACTGGTGCAACCTGCTCTGGTAGATCCTATTGTGGTGCATAAATCCCAATCCCCTCACCACCAATCTATCCAACTGCTGGAACCTCAGTCCGAGTAACTCTCTGAACCCATCGTCTAATCAGGGGAATATGATCCTCAGGATCCTCATCATCACCACCATGAGCTGCAATAACTCTAGGATCTGGTTGAATCAATCCAAAATCAATACCTCTCCCGCAACCCCCATCCAATCCAGTCACCCTGCCCCCTCTCAATGGTAATCCTCTAGGTGATCTCATCCCTACCCTGCCAGTATCCCTCCCAATCCGTCCACCATCTCTCCCACCCATAAGACGAGGTCTATCAATCCTGCCAGCTAGTCCAAATGGTCCTCCACAGACTCTCAATCGACATCCTCTCCGTCCAAGACCACCACCACCTCCTCCATCCTCGCCATCATCTCCACCTCTCCCAGCCTCATGTGCAGCTCTAAGCTCTCATCTACGTCTTCGTCTCCTACTAACAGGATCATCTGAATCATCATCATCATCTCCTAAGCTAGGAGGAGGATCTGCTGGATCCGTAATTCGAGGAAATGGATGAGCTAATAAATACTGAGCATACTCTGCAGTAACCCTAGGATCAAGAATGTGTAATCTCATATCGTAAGCCACTCTCAGAGTAGCAACAAACTCTGCATGAGCAATCTCAAATGACAAAGATGGTCCCTATTCTCGCCTATCTCTATATTGTCGAGCATAAATCATCACACCAGTAGGCATAGGCTAAATGATACCAAACTATCTCAAAATCTGACCGATCAACTATCGCTCAACAATGAAGGGTGTACGACCAATGAGATATCTACTCTACATGATAAATGGTAATGTATGTGCATCATTCATCCATGGCTCACAATCAACATATAGTCTCCAAATAATACTATCTAAAGAATCAAGAACCCAATGCCAATACTCCATCTTACCCAGCTTGGGCTGAATAACGATACCTACATAAAAATAAACATATGGTTGCCTCTCTCCACGAACCCTGTGATGGATAGGCCGAGTAACAGCAATGTGCTCCCAGCACCAGATCTGTAATAAAGTACATCTTGTCAATAAACTAGCACTCTCATCATACACAACCTGGTGTAGATCATGATACAAATGTGCTAGCATACAAACACCCCAAGCATATCGTGTATGATGCTACATCATACTCAATAGAACCTCACCCCATCCAACCGATAAACCTCGAGATCGCCTATCAAGACATATAAATCCACCAATCAAACTAGCAAGAATAACAGGAAGAGTCTCATAGTACATCACCATGTCTATCCATCAGATCTCTCCTCTACTGATGCTCTCATCAGCAAAAACAACTCTGCAAGCCTTGGTCCCAACACGATCTTGATAATCATACTGCACTAGCTCCCCAGTCACCGGGATATGTAGAATCTTGTAGACATCCTCTAGGGTAACACTAATCTCACTAGTCGGTAGGTGGAAAGTGTTATGCTCACTATGCCATCTCTCAGCTAATGCAGTCAACAAACCTTTGTTATGCATAATCCTGGTATAAACAATAAATGACGTAAACCACAGGCATCTATGTGTCTAATCTCAACCTGGGATAACTCTGGAACTAAATGACGTATGGCTGGTAATTTCTCCTGACACTGGAGAACATCAAGTTTTTTCTATTTTTCTAGAGAAACCAATCAATCAAATCAAACTGACTCAATCATCAATCAATCAATCAAATCAAGCTATCAACCAATCAATCAAATCAAATTGAAGCAACTTAAGCTATCAAATCATTTTAAACCTTTCAACTATGGTTTATTATCAATCATTGAGTTTGATCAAAAACTCTGCTAAGCTCTTGCATCAGAAACTAAATCGATTTTTTAGAGCTACTCAATCAAGCTAAACAAAGCTAATCAATAATCAAATCTATCAATCAAGCTAAATCACAGCTACTCAATAATCCAATTTATCACTCAAGCTAATCAAAGCTACTTTATTAATCAAGCTACTCAAAGCTACTTGATCGAGCAATCAAAAATATCTATCAATCATGCAATCACTCAATCAAGACTCTAGTTCATCCACAATATGTATTACACATGTTAAATCTAATCATCAAAAGTGATTTTAAACCTTCGCACTTATCAAAAGTACCAACTTTGAACAAAAGCGCTAACCAAAATTACATATATGCTAAACAACGATGCATATGCGCTATTATAAGCAAAAGAGCTATCTTTTCAAGCATATGTGCTAAACAACAATGCATATGCGCTATTCTATGCAAAAGCGCTACCATTTCATGCATTTGCGCTAACAAATCAAACAAGTGCGCTAAAACACACAAAAGCGCTAACAATCTATGCATTTGCGCTAAATTACAAAGCAAAAACGCTAAATCAAGCATTTGCACTAACCAAAATTGCATATGCGCTAAACTAAATTGCAAATGCGCTAATCTAAAAATTGAAAAAATTAAAATTTTCAAAAATTCAAAAAAGAGCGCCTAAAGCATGAAATTTTGAACGAAAACTTGAAAACAAAGCTAGGGATAAGATACATACTAGATACCCATACTCGGCTGGCCGCTGATATCGCCGAACTCGCTCGAATCGATGACACTCCACTAGAATCACCATTTTGGCCACCTCAGCAAGAATATTATCTCCAAAAGCTAACAATGATAACAATGAAGTTAAAATTAGCCTTGGTTAATTTTATATTTACTATTTCAAGAGTAATTAATTTCAACAATGGGGCAATTTAATTTGTTTTTTTTAAATAAATTTAATTGACTAAATTTTTTATCACATTATCATGAGATTAATCATTCACACTAAAATTTTTGACAATTTCGTGATCAATCTCCTGAGGGGGCACACAATCTAGATTTTCAATTTCTATCAGGCATTATCAAGACTTGATTTAATCTTTGAAACAATGTTGTCTCGACATCATTTCAAAGAGGGGCAAAATGTATACACCTAAAAATTGGCTATGAGCAATTAAATAAATATTTTATATTTATTTAATATTTATTCTTCTATTAAATAGTTAATTTGAAAAGATTAATTTATTTAATTCATTTTGATTAATTTATTTAATTCATTTTCATGTCTTTCTATTAATTAATATTTTATTAATTAATTCATTATCTTATTCCTCTAATTAATTAAATATCTAATATTTAATTATTCCTCTAATCAAGTTAATTAAATATCTAAATATTTAATTATCTCCTCCAAGCAATTAAATATCCAATATTTAATAGTTTTTCTCCTATCCTATAGTCTCAAATATTAAATTATTTAATCCCTTTTTCAACTCACCCTCCATCTCCACTTCATCTTCCCTTTGCCAACTCATCCAACATGTGGTTAAGGAAATTAATACTTCTTAATATTAATTCATGATTTATCTTCAACCTCCAAAATTAATGAAATTGTGTACATACACACATTTCATAACCATTTCCTATATTCTCTCCAACACCCCCTACATCTTGGGAAGGACTTGAGTCCACTTGTCCTCTCATGCCTAAATTTCCTCCAACCATCCCTAGATTCCCTCAGTCAGCAACCCAGTCAAGGTGAGATGAGTGACACTTGTCTTCTCCTTCTCCTTCCCCTTTTCTCTCAACCTTCACTTTTGTTCACAGCCATTCAAATCTATAGATCTGATCATGACCGTTGATCTGAGCCACATCATCTAATCCTCTCAAAGTCTATAAAACCAAGAGTTTCAGTTGAGAGGAAGTTAGTCTTCAAAATAGTTTTCAATCAATCATATGCATCCGTGAGTTTTTGAAGCAAATAGCAATAGCAATTATCATATAGCATTTTAGCATAATCATGTAGCTTTACATATTATACTATCAATTAACTACAAGTTATCATTCCATTCTTCATATGTCATCTTGGAAGCCAATAGTGCATTGTCTGAGAGCACACCATCTGGAACCGGGAATAGTGGAGTTAGGACACAATGAGACATAAGCCATGAAGGTAAAATAATGATTTATTTTGGTATATATTTCATGTAGTTTCATTGGTGGATTTTGGATTCCCTGTATGCATTTCCATTGTATTTTGTGAAACTAACTTATTACAAGTAACATTTTGAGGATGAAATTCAAGCTCACACACATCTTTCTCCTCCTCATTGGATTTCTGAAATTTTTCAAACCGAGCTAAAGCAACTTGCATCTTAGCTTTGTCTAGCGCCATATCAGCAATCTCATTAGCGCATCTTCTTTTCTCTGTCAATTTGCTGGGAGAGGGCTCAGACATTTCTACATGGGTCACTAGTGTTTTGAAAATGATCACCATCAGACTAGCAAATTTCATCAATCAGAACAAGAAATAGGAGTCAAAAATGACTTAGGAGACAAAAAAGGGAAAAACTTGCAGGTTGGACTTTAAAGTCCGAACTACAATTTCAAACAACATCATACGCAAGTCAGACTTTAAAGTCTGATCTGCAAGGGAAAAACTTGACAAGCAACTGCATGTCGGACTTTAAAGTCTGATCTGCAACTTGGGAAGGAAACTCAAAATTGGCACATTGGACTTTAAAGTCTGATGTGCCAGGAAAATCAAGCAAAGATTGCATATCGGACTTTAAAGTCCGACATGCAACCTGAGAAGGAAACTCGAAATTGGCACATCGGACTTTCGGACTTTAAAGTCCGATGTTCAAGGAAAATCAAGCAAAGATTGCATATCGGACTTTAAAGTCCGATATGTGACTTCCTTCTTGCTAAACTGCACATCGGACTTTAAAGTCTGATGTGCAAGGGAAAAGTCCCTGCAGGTCGGACTTTAAAGTTCGCTCTGCAGGAAAAGAACTACCTGCAGGTCGGACTTTAAAGTCTAATCTACAGGGAAAGAACCAAAACATTGCACATCGGACTTTAAAGTCCAATGTGCAATTCTAACAAAGAAAAACCCTGCAAGTTGGGCTTTAAAGTCCGATCTGTAGAGAAGATTGCCAAAACATTGCACATCGGACTTTAAAGTCCGATGTGCAATTCTATCTAAGAAACACCCTACAGGTTGTACTTTAAATTCCGACCTATAGGCAAAACTGCAAAATCTAAAAAAACTTAAAAACGAGAAAAATAAAAGATGAAAAGCAAAAGAGGCTAACCGATGGAGTCAATCAACCTTTCCCAGAGGACGTGAGGCATGAAACGGACCAGTTTTGTAGGGTTGCCTCATGATTTTAGCCATGCTAAAATTGAGGCTAAAATCGAGGACAACAATTGGCTCTGATTGGGGAATAAGCTACACCACTTGAAGCTTGTAGAATCCAGAACTCCGAGTGCCTATATCCATTGGGCTATAGAGTCAGGCGACAAAAGGACTAAGACACAAAATAACTTAATAAAAAGAAAGACACAGACTTGTGCAACTACACTTATTTAAAATAAAACTAACTTAACCTAAACTAACTGACAATTGAAATCTTCCTAAATGAAACCATTCACGGGCTTTCCAAAATAGCTACCTTTCTTCAGCAGCTTGCAATGCCTTACATGATCATAAGCAACTTTGTATAGATGGAGCACAGACAAGTGTACCGAGACTTGATGCAACACTCCTTGGAGGAGATGAACAAATCCACCTTCCTCTTGGGGTGAATCATATGTGCTGCTGCCCCAAGGTGGAGTTTTGAAACTCGACTGCTCTTGCTTAGCTGAATATACTTTTTTGGCTTCTTTCTCAATTATATCCTCTATCTCATGTACAAGTGGGACCTCTAGCTTTCCATTAGACTTCAACCAAGAAAGATGTCTAATTGGACATCCTCTTGATCGTAAAAAGACTGAAACCTTCTTACTAGCTACAACTTGAACAACTGGTTTTTCAACCGTAACAACCTCATGTTGAACAAAATGATCTTCTTCATGTGATTTAGATGAAAACATGATTGCATTGTATGACTTAGTAGGTTGTTCACAAACTTCTGATTGGAGAGAATCATCAACAAGACTTGAACAAAACTCTTCTATAGTGCTCATGAAAAGATCTTCATCAAGTTCTGGCGTAGGTCTCTTATGCAAGATACGTCCAAGTTCATGACCTTGGAGCATGAAAGCATTCATTTCAACTTGACTAGGATCTTCATGCATGTTCACCTTTTCACATCTCATGATGTGATTGTCCTCCTCCATGGTACCTGGCATGGTCGTTTCTTTTTGTTTAATAGCTTTCTGGAACTGCATAAACCAGATTTGAGAGTCACCAGCTATGTCTGCTTCCTCCTCTTGGAATAGACCAGCAAGATCACTTTGTTTAGATTCAGAGTCCTCCACTGCTGCATTTGTTGATGGTGCCTCAAGTGCAAGCCCTTCTAGTGGCGAAGGAAGCTTGTCTTGATTTCTAGCTACATAACTAGGAGCAGTATTTGGATATGGCCTCCTAGGAATGTCTTCATAAGAGGAAGAAAATAAACCTTGAGCTATTTGCTTTTTGAGGGAAAGCAACTCATTAGCCAACCTTTGCACCATAGTATCTACTCTCTTGGTGGACCATGATCCCAAAGAAGAGTTTTCTTTGGACCCATTTGACTCTATCTTTATCTTACCTGCAAGGATAAGATCATCTTCAACCTCAACTGCTAAGGTTTGTGCAACTGCAAGGTTACCTGGAATTTCTCTTCTCAGCAAGAAACTCACCTCAGGTGACTGAGCATCCATGAAGAAGCACTTCAAATTTGCAGCGGTAGGCTGAGAAGCAATCGGGATGCGGTTATGCAGCTTGTTGAATTTAGCAACAAATTCCCGCATGGGTTCTTGTGGTTCTTTCTTTATTTGAGTCAATTGCGCTAAGAGCGCATGCTCATCTTCTATAGGTTTGAACCTTGCCTCAAACCTTGTTTTGAGAGTATCCCAATTGGTGATAGAGTTATCAGGCAAATGGTAAAACCAATCAGTAGCTACACCTTGTAAGGTTTCAATAAATAACCTTACAGATACATCTTCATGCCCAACTCCTAAAACACCACATGCAATATAAAATGCAGTGATGTGTTCATCGGGATGTTGAGCACCATCACCCAAAAACTTGGGAAAGTTCTTCCGCGAACCATTAGGAAGAACATGTAAGTATGGAGTCAGGTTCAACGGACCAAAAGCATTCCCCTAAGGACCTTGAGCTGCCATTTTACATATCCTTGGTGAAAGTTTGATAAATTATAAGGAAAGGAATAACAATAAATAGGATATCGGTATACTTCAAACAAAAGCATGAGGCTTTTGGATGCGTATTGTATCCCCAGCAGAGTTGCCAAAAACTGTTGGTTGAAAATTTTGTATACTTGGGGAAATATACAAAATTGTGGCTTCAACCATAGTGTGTGAGTAAAACTCTCCTAATTAAGGGAAGGCTCCCCCTATCTACAAACTAAACTAATCTAATATGGGTGGGACAACAGTCTTTCTTCTTCTTTCAAGAAAAACTATACTATTTTCTCTTCTCAAAAAAGTAATAGCAATTGGAAATAAATAACAACAAATACAAAAACGAGACTTCTTTGTAGGATTTTTGGAACATAAAGGAAAGCAAAGTTTCCATGAAGGCACAAAGACCTCCATCACTTCCCCAGGACGGGAAAACAGAAAGAAAGCTCAAAGTCTTCAACTATCTATTCTCCTATCAACCTTTTTAGATGATTTTCTGCTAACTAAGCACAATATGTAGCAGCTCAAATTCTAACTACATGATGCACTTCAACTCACATGCACAAGTCTTAAAAATAGAAGCAGCACAAAGTCTACAACCTGTCTTCCCACTTTAGCTTTCCACACTAGTTTCAGATATGATAAGCAACTCAAAGTCTACAAGACCAAATCTGAAAACCAAACATATAACTCTAAATACAATAAGCAGCTCAAAGTCTACAAAATTGAATTTAAATCTCTCTTTCACAATAGAACAAAACTCATAATTAACTCTAGAAAATGTCGTCACATAACAACTTGAATTGGCACAAAGTCTCAACACAACTTGCCTCTTTTATTGAAAACATTCTGATTTACATCTAAACTCAAAGTCTTAGAGTGCACATACAAACTGGCAGAATTTTGTTGCATTTCCAAAAATATCCTTATTTACAAATGAGGGTCCTCCTTATATAGGAAAATGTTGGAGAAAAATGTGGGCACAATTGACTAATTCAACTGCACAGCCCCACTTGACTACAACTTCAGCAGAAAGAAAATATGCAGCTGCGAGAAAACTTGCAGCATCTAACAATGCAACTACATGAAAAGAAAGTGTCAAAAAGAGGACACTTTATTCATCTTTCTCCTCCTCATTGGATTTCTGAACTTCTTCAAACCGAGCTAAAGCAACTTGCATCTTAGCTTTGTTTAGCGCCATATCAGCAATCTCATCATCGCATCTTCTTTTCTCTATCGATTTGCTGGGAGAGGGCTTGGACATTTCTACATGGATCACTAGTGTTTTGAAAATGATCACCATCAGACCAACAAATTTCATCAATCAGAACAAGAAACAGGAGTTAGAAATGACTTAGGAGACAAAAAAGGGAAAAACTTGCAGGTCGGACTTTAAAGTCCGAACTGCAATTTCAAACAACATCATACGCAGGTCGGACTTTAAAGTCCAATCTGCAAGGGAAAAACTTGACAAGCAACTACATGTTGGACTTTAAAGTCTGACATGCAACCTGGGAAGGAAACTCAAAATTGGCACATCGGACTTTAAAGTTCGATGTGCAAGGAAAATCAAGCAAAGATTGCATATTGGACTTTAAAGTTTGATATGCGACTTCCTTCTTGCTAAACTGCACATCGGACTTTAAAGTCCGATGTGCAAGGGAAAAGTCCCTGCAAGTCGGACTTTAAAGTCCACTCTGCAAGAAAAGAACTACCTGTGGGTCAGACTTTAAAGTCCGATCTGTAGGAAAAGAACTGCCTACAAGTCGGACTTTAAAGTCCAATCTACAGGGAAAGAACCAAAACATTGCACATCGAACTTTAAAGTCCAATGTGCAATTCTAACAAAGAAAAACCCTGTAGGTCGAACTTTAAAGTTCGATCTACAGAGAAGATTGCCAAAACATTGCACATCGGACTTTAAAGTCCGATGTGCAATTCTATCTAAGAAACACCCTTCAGGCAGGCAAAACTGCAAAATCTAAAAAAATGAGAAAAACGAGAAAAACAAATGATGAAAAGCAAAAGAGGCTAACCGACGGAGTTAATCAACCTTTCCTGGAGGACGTGAGGTATGAAACGGACCAGTTTCGTAGGGTTGCCTCATGATTTTAGCCGCGCTAAAATCAAGGACAACAATCTCAACATTATGAATATCAAGAATGACAAAGAGAGGAAGAAGCACGTGACCCTGAGCAAGATATCCCTGAGCAAAATATCCATGAGCAAAACATCCTGGAGCAAAACATACCATTCCACACACCATTTCAACCTAGAACTAATGCAAGGGAAGAACTCTTCCCTCAGCAAAATAATACACCTTTGATTGCTCTCACTCAACAAATGCAAATGTTACAAAGACAAATGCAAGAGATGCAACAAGGGACAATAGTATGGTACTCCTTAACTGAAATTTGTCCTTATCCTTTTGACAAATGGTTAAACATGGTGCCTTTTCCCCCAAACTCAAACGTTCCCAAATTCGACAAATATGATGGGAAAAGTGATCCCCGTGATCATGTTCGAGAATTATGTACAATGAGTCTTGAATTTGCTCATGATGATACCTATTTGATGAGGTTATTCCCAAGAAGCTTGGGAGGGCAAACAATGGAATGGTTGTCCAAAATCACACCTCCCATCAGATCATTCGATGAACTAGTCAACAAATTCATAACTCAATATTCCTATAACATTCAACACGCTATCACCATGTTAGATGTCTGTAACACCAAACAGAAAAATAAAGAAACATTCATGGTATTCCTTCAACGTTGGTGACGTATGGTTTCAAGATATCCTCAAGATGTGCCTGAAAAGGAAGAGATGGAGATTTTCATCGACAACTTGAATAGTGAGATGTGTTACATACTCAAGTTTCAATGCATACCATCTTTCGCCAAATTGATTGAGAATGGCATCCAAGTAGAAGAAGCATGTGTCAAGAAAGGAACATTAAAAAATTTCAAAGAAGGAACAAGTTCATCCAATTAAAACAACCAAAACAACAACAACTTAGACAAATCCAGATTCTAGACCCGCAACAAAAACAATAGAAATGAAGGAAGCAATGAATCCAATGATCCAAAATCAAAACAACCTGTGCTTGCATTATCAGGTAATCCTCAAGCTACAAAAAATCCCAAAGGTGCTAACCAAGGCACTAACACTTATGCACCGAATACCAATCAAGATCAACTCAACACAAACAACACCAACAATGCCCAAAATAATAACACCAATCAGGGACCTAATCCAAACTCACGGGGTAATGCAAACAACTTTCCAAAACGCATTTACACACCACTAGGGAAATCACTAGAGTCAGCATTCAAAGAACTCTTAGCAAACAAAATTATCTCTTTACCAGCAATCAACAACTTTGAACCACAAATCAAACCACCCTGGTGGAATGACTCACACTTTTGTGATTTTCATCATAATAAAGGTCATCAAACCAATGATTGCATGAGACTGAAAAATATTGTTCAAGACATGATTGATAGAGGTGATTTAACGGTTGATGGTCTCAAGACAAATGGTGACCATGGAGCCTTTAAGAATCCTCTTCCAAACTACAACAAGGATGGAGCTTCAACCTCAAACGATACACAGGGAGCTCGTATCAATCATATATACAATAACACGATCAATCACATATTAGCTGAGGACAATCAAGTCAATGTTATCACAATCAAGGACAAGCGTGAACATGAATCCATCAACATAACAACCAGAGCTCAAAAATATGTCTTGAAGGGACATATGTCAACAACAAACACCGTACCCAAAATTCAATATGATCTAGTCAGTCAACTGCGCAAAATTCCTGCTCAAACATCTTTTCTAGAGTTGCTGAAACTTTCGCCAAAACACAAAGACATATAGGAACAAGCGTTATTGGAAACAAATGTACCTCAAGATTTGGATGCTGACAAATTCCAAGCCATGGTGGCTCATATGACAGGGCCTCATAACCTCACTTTTTCTGAGCATGATAATATCTCATTGAGCCATCCACACAATACTCCACTCCACATTGAAGTCTTGGTCTACAAGCATCGAGTCAAAAGAGTATTAATAGATGGAGGAGTTGGACTCAATATCTGTACCTTAGAACTTATCCGTGCATTAGGCTTCTCTGAGCAATCTATTGATCCATGCAAAAAGATCACCATCAAAGCCTATGATGATGAAGAGAGATCATCCAAAGGAACAGTAACGTTGCTAATTCAAGTAGGACCAATACAAAAGGACACTATGTGCCAAGTCTTGGACATAGACCTCACATACAATATCTTATTGGGTCGACCCTAGATACATGAAATGCAAACAATACCTTCTACTTATCATCAGTGTGTTAAGTTCCCCTACAATGGACATGAGGTTTCCATATCAGTAGATCATAATCCTTTTCAACATTGTAATGCTATGGGGGCAGCCCAAGACAGTTTGGTTTCACATAATAGAGAAAAACAAAGTAACTCAACACCAGATCTTCAGCAAGAAAAGTCTACATCACTATCTATGGATTTCAAACAGAAGATAAAAATCAAAGAGCAGGGCATGGGAGAATACTCTTTGGAGCCATTATGTTTAGCCAACTTACCAGTATCACCTAAATCTCATGGATTACCTACAACATCAACACATCAAGCAACCCAGCCCATTACCAAGTTTGCTAGGACATTTATCCAACTAGGTACTCTAGCACATGAATCAGAGGAAAAAGACATCCTTAGTTGGTTGTATAAGGATGAAAAAGAAGACAAAGAAACTACTATGGAGGTAGCTATACCAACACACCTGTATGGAAAAGGCTACTTGATCATGCAACAAATGGGATGCAAGGGTAAAGACCTATTGGAAAACGTCAAGAAGGCGTCACAAAACCATTGGATCCTCCTTCATAATTCAGTAAAGACAAAAAAGGATTTGGCTTTGAATTCACTATACTACCAAAGAGGGCACCACGCAAATATCAAAAACCCTAGTGGAAAGCAAAGAAAAAATACAAAGAAGACTCCTAGCAGGAGGCACTATTTGAGTCAGCTGAGACAATACGTAAGGAACGTGAACATCAAGAACAAAAGCAATATCAAAGGTAGCCTATCAATCACAAGAACGAAGCATCTACTGAAGAAGCACATCATATTTAAGAACTAATATCCAACAAAGAAGAATCACCTCCTGATTACATCATTCCTCACTGAGGAGAGATAGTATATGAACAAATGCAAAGAGTGGAAGTAGGATCTGACATAGAATCAGAGAAAACTATCAAACTTGTATCAATCATCAAAGACCTGTTCTCACCCTACAACATACTAGTTCACAACACTGCTAGAATATGGGATAATACCTTTGAGACTGATTCCAATGAATATGAATGGGGTAGTTGTTCTAACATTACTAAAGATATTTGTACAAATGATAGTAATACACCCATCTCTCAAGAAGAATGCGACACAAAATCTAGACCACTTGAATTTGGTCCACAAAATATCTATGATGCCAAGGAAAGCAAGTAGAGACATTATGAGCAAGTCTATATGGAAAATGATACCATCGAAGACCTCGACGAAATCCTTAATTTCTTTAACATCCCGACCAATCACGAGGATACCTCCATCCTGACACTTACAACAGTAGAACTTGATCTGCCTAATGACTCCTTACCACTTGTCTTTTCTAACCTCGTAGACTGCGATGAACTGGAAACTCATGGTATACCAATTTTCCCAAATGACGAATCCATTATCCATTACTTGTGTACTATTAACTTGAAAATAGACTCTACCAGTGAACAAAGTGATGACATCTGCAACCAGGGGAGTGCCAAGTCTCTCAGTCGCAAAAATTAACAAAATACAAGATCTACTGCTGAAAACCAGGCAATGGCAGCAATAGATCACAAAAAAAGTAAAAATAAAGGATGCATATAAGGGTGAAAACCTTTTTAAGGCACATAAGGATGGGAGACTTGACACTCTTCCTAAGCATTATCATGAGCGATCACCCATATTGATTGAGCCCACTCAATTAATCAACATTGGTACTATAGAAGCAGCCAAAAATATACACCTCGCAGAATCTCTGACAGAGGAAGAAAGATCATAATTTATTAAATTTTTTAAAGAAAAGCAAATCAACTCTGCTTGGTCATATACAGATATGCCTGGGATTGATCCACAATTGATCATGCATCACCTATCCATTACTCCAGGAGCTAAGCCAATCAAGCAAAAACTACGAAAGATAAATCTATATGTGGCACTCATGGTTAAAGTTGAACTGAAGAAACTATTAGATGTCGGGTTTATTCAACCTATCGACTATGCTGAATGGATTTCCAACATTGTACCAGTATCAAAGCCAGATGGCAGTATTAGAATATGCATTGATTTCAAATATGTCAACAAAGTCTGTCCAAAGGATGACTTTCCTTTACCCAGTATCGACATAATTGTAGACCTCACAGCAGGCCATGCAATTCTATCACTAATGGAAGGTTTTTCAGGCTATAATCAAATCAAGATAGCCCTAGAGGATCAAGATAGAACATCGTTTACCTATCCTTGGGGAACGTACTATTAGAACATCATGCCTTTTGGCTTAAAGAATGTAGGAGCAACTTATCAACGAGCAATGACAACAATCTTTCATGACATGATGCATACCTTCATGGAGGACTATGTGGATGATTTACTAGCTAAATCCTTCACCAGAGTAGAACATCTAAGCATCTTAGAAAAGATTTTTGACAGATTGGAGAAATTCCAAGTCAGACTCAACCTTAAGAAGTGTGTCTCCGGGGTTACATCAGGCAAGTTACTAGGCTACATAGTTTCAGCTAAGGGTATTGAAGTGGATCCAACAAAGGTACAAGCCATTATGGAGATGCCACCACCAAAGAACATCAATCAGCTCAGATCTCTACAAGGATGGCTCCAATCAATTAGGCAATTCATCTCTCAATTAGCAGATAAAAGTTTCCCGTTCAATCATTTGCTACATAAAAATGTACCATTTAGATGGGAAGCCAAATGTGTCGAATCATTTTGTCAAATCAAGCAATATTTAATGGACCCACCAGTTCTAGTACCACCAATAGCAGGGAAGCCACTCATTCTCTACATTTCAACAATAGATATATCACTGGGGGCATTATTAGCACAAGAGGATCAACAAGGCAAGGAGCGAGCTATCTATTACATCAGCAGGACATTGAACGGATATGAACTCAACTATACATTCATTGAGAAGGCTTGTCTAACAGTGGTATTTGCCTCTCAAAAGTTCTGGCACTACATGCTAGCTCACACAATTAAGCTAGTTGCAAAAATTGATCCTCTCAAATATTTACTCAGCAAAGCAGCTCTTACTGATAGATTGGCTAAATGGGTCATGATTCTCAGTGAATTTGATATCCATTACATAGAGCAAAGAGCTATCAAAGGACAAGCAATTGCAGATCAACTGGCGGAAGCACCACTACCTGGAAAACAAACTATGGAGATCAAATTTCCAAACATAGACATTCTTGCTATCTCCACCAAACAATGGACCTTATATTTTGATGGATCCTACACACAACATGGCTCAGGTGTTGGCATTCTATTCATCACTCCTGAAGGGCACACTATACCAAGATCATATAGACTTATGTTTCCATGCACAAATAACATTGTTGAATATGAGGCATTGGTTATAGGCATCAAAATGGTCGTAGAATGGAGAATCACATAATTAAAAGTCTATAGAGATTCATAACTAGTCATCAATCAAATCAACGATGACTATCAGACAAAGGATGACAAGCTGCTACCATACAAGCGAATGGTGGATGATTTCAAACAATATTTTGTACACATCACCTTTGAGAAAATACCAAGGTTGGACAACAGAGTAGCCGATGCAATGGCTACTATAGCTTCACTACTACAAATTCCAGAGCAATAGAATCGTTACGAGTTTTTGGTAGAGCGACTGTTCTCCCCAGCCTATGACCATTCTGAATCTCATGTTATCTATGCCTTGACTGGTTGTGACTCTCCATTATATGGACCGATATATGACTATCTAAAGAACAATATCCTACCCAGTGACCTGTCCTAAAACCAAAAATGTAACTTTATCCGACAAGCCGCCCGTTATACTCTCATTGTCGATACTTTATACCATCGAGGTCTAGATGGTACTCTTCTTCATTGCCTTGATACTAATGAATCTGACTCTGCTTTACATGAGCTTCGCGAAGGTATCTATGGCACACATTCAAGTGGTACTACTCTTGCTAAAAATCTTCTAAGAAAGGGATATTACTAGCCGACAATGGAAAAAGACTCTTATCACTTTGCAAAGAAGTGTCTTAAATGCCAAATCCATGGCAATCTTATACATGCACCAACACAAGAACTGCAGCCATTCACAACATCCTGGCCCTTTTGTCAGTGAGGACTAGACTTGGTCGGCAAAATTTATCCTTCATCTTCAAATGGACACAAGTTCATTATAACTGCAACAGAATACTTTACCAAATGGATTGAAGCAGTCCCCATGACCATAGTGACTGGGAAACAAATTACCTCTTTTATCCTTAATTATCTGATCTACAGATATGGCATTCCAAGTTCCATCATCACAGATAATGGACGACCTTTCAAAAACCAAGATGTATGAGAACTATGTGAAAAATTCAAAATCCAACATCGTTTTTCTACACCTTACTACCCACAGGGGAATGGTCAAGCAGAAGCATCCAACAAGACAATATTGAAAATCCTAAAGAAAATAGTGAATGACGCAGGCAAAGATTGGCATGTACGACTCAATCCGACACTTTGGGCATACCGAACTAGCATCCGCACACCTACAGGAGCTACACCATATTCATTGGTATATGGATCAAAGGCAATTTTACCCCTGGAGGTAGAAATTCCATCTCTCAGAGTCTCTTTAAAAGGCTTAATCCCAGATGAAGAGTATCGAGTTAACTGACTCCAAGAGCTTGAACTTCTAGATGAAAGATGCCAACGTGCCTACACTCATCTCAAAACATATCAACAATGCATGTGCCGGAGCTACAACTACAAGGTCATTCCCCGAATTTTTAAAATTGGTGACCTGGTACTCAAGGAAAATCCTAGAAATCAGCAAGATTAGGAAAAGGAAGGTAAATTTGAACCTAATTGGTTAGGTCCCTATGTCATTATATCAGCCTATGGATCAGGTGCCTATCAGCTAACAACTTCAGAAGGAGATATGCTTGACAAACCAACTAACAACATCCATCTGAAGAAATACTACACTTGACTAGTCTAATGCACGAAAAAGTCAAAAAAAAAAAAATTAAAAATAAAGAAAAAGCAAATAAAGAGGTACAATAAAAGCAACTGGTGAAAACCTGGCAACAGACTCTATTGTGAGAGGACAACTCCTCTATCTATATCCATACTATTATATCCACAGTAAAGCACTATCAACCATTGCCTGACATTTTTTTCAATATCATCCAGGACATACTTAGTGTAGTCAATATCCTAATTTATCATCATATCCTTTCGCCGCATCTCACCATGGCTCAGTAATCCCTGTACATATCCACATTAAGAGGCACACTTGGCTAGGGGCAGTATTAATCAAAACTTGCAACACATTCAAGATGTCAAAACTTGTCGCAAACTCAGAACATCATATCCAACAAACAAAACTCACACAATCGCAAAACCACACATTGATCACTTAATGGGATTCAAATCTTATGATGGATGATTTTCTGAGGTATCAAATGTTGCATCTTGCATAAAGTTTTGACTATTTTTTTACTTGAACTTTTTGAATTATTGGATCCTCTAAATTTTCTCAACAAAAGCTTCAGAGCTAGAGAAAGTCATGGAGACTCCAATATTATTTTTCATTTTTTGTCTATGAGGTGATCACTTGTATTGTGTAAATACTTGTCTCAAGACATGATTCACCGCATATCACTGAAGACATGATTCCACTTTACGCATACAAATGGTTTAATCTTGTCTATTTATACACAATCCACACTCAGGTCATCCTGGTTCAATTATACCTTGACGCTTGTGCTATCTTGCAAAATCAAAAATCATGTAAATTTTTCTTAGGTCATTATGGTTCAATTATACCATTATGCTTGTATAAATTTTCAACATATCCCAAAACAAATCAATGCTCAATGATGATACATACAAAGAAAGCAAACAACATGTGGCTATATAGGGATGACAAATGCAGAACGGGAATGCTCAAAATCAATTAGTTGCATATCATTATCATACATCTCATTTTCAAGATACATCTCACAATATATCATTATCATACATTTCATTTTCAAGATACATCTCACAGCATATCATTATCATACATTTCATTTTCAAGATACATCTCACAGCATATCATTATCATGCATCTCATTTTCAAGATACATTTCACAGCATATCATATCATACATCTCATTTTCAAGATACATCTCACAACATCATGCATTATCACATCATATTCATCACATATCACATCACAGGCATCTATTTAAGCATTGCATCATCATAGAATAAACAAAAGCATATATAAAGCATAATCCATAACACATCACATAAGGATCAAAGAAAATGGTGTCATATATATATATATATATATAATAATCAATGTGTAAAATATGTCATGTATGTGCCAATACAACAAAATGATCAAAATACAATAGAGACAACGTCTCTCGGGTATGACTATCTCCTGAGGGAGACGGTCTCACTACAGATGTCCCAGCACCTAGATCTCCACGTGGATCCTGTCTAGAAGGCTCTGTCATGCCTCTACTCTCTGTCCTTGACCCACTCTCTCGAGATTGACTAGATCGCGACGCGGTGAAACTCTGCACTCAACGCTCCTTAGACACCACATCCTCATAATGACGTCGGTAGTACTCCACCTCCTTGGCTCTCAAAGCCAACTCTCTCAAGGTGTCTCTCATCGGGCCACCTGCTGCTGCTCTCTGCAAACTCGTTGCGAGCTCCTCTACTCGACCCCGATGCTCTATCTTAGTATCACGCTCTGTGGTCAGCTGAATAGTCTAACGCTGATGTGCCAACAACTATGTCTGCAACTGTTGCACTGACAATTGCAGTGATCTAATCTGTGCATCCTCCACATGCATCAAAATCCGCATCTACAACAGTACCTGTGAAGGGGTACCCCTTGTCCTTCTACATGTCCTCAGTGCAGGTGGAGGTAAAACATCTGACCTCCTCCTCTGGGCTGGTCATCTGAAATTATCATACCCTCCCACTGCCGCTATCACCTCCCCAACCATCTCCTCACCCCCAGCTATGATAGCCAAACCTCCTCTCCCTCTATCCACCACAGCCCATCACACCGCTCTCTCCACCTGTATCCTTCTATCACCACCATCTCCACCCCTATCTCCTCTCCTCCCCTGATCCACTCTACCTCTATCCCCTCGCTGATCGCGGCCACCTCCTCCACTATCTCCACCATTGTCTCCTCCTCCATCACCACCTCCTCCACCATCTTTTCCATCACCTCCTCCTCCATCACCACCTCCCTCATCTACCTCCTCAACATCATCAAAGGCAGGAATCATCTCAGCTGGATCCGATATCCTAGCCACTACACACACTACAAAGAGTGCTGCAAACTTATCTGTCATCCCAACATCCACTATCTCAGGGGCATAATCCCAAATCCGGTTGGCTAAATGAAAGAACTCCTCCACTGTCATTGTGTTATCAATTGTAGGTCCCCAATCCAGAATATCCTGCCTCCGTCGAGCATAAAAACATGCTCCTTGTGGAATCCCCTGCTGTCGACCATACTGCCGCAGCACCCGACTATGCAGAAACCTCTTAATAACAAAGGGCGTCTGCCCTATCAAATATCTGCTCATATATACATAGGGCATCTCCGTCCCATCCTCTACCCATATATCGCAACTTGTATATGGTCGCCAGACAACCGTATCGATATCATCCAAAACTCTCCTCCAATGCTCTAGTTTGCCCAGCTTACGCTAGACAACTATCCCTCTGTATCCATAGGCATACACACACCCAACAAGCCTATCTTCGTCCGCCAGTGGCCTAGCTGCGAGAATATGCTCCCATGCCCATACCTGTAGCAACATAACCTTGACTGATAGACTACCATAACCCAAATATATAAGTGGGCCAGCATAGTCGACCCCCATGCAAATCGGCGACCCTGTGTCACCATGTCCTCTAGAACCAATCCCCACCCCACTGCTAGTCCCTTCGACCTACGGGGTCGGGACATATGAAACCTACCAAAACTGATGGTAGTGGAGTGTAATCCAAATCTAAGAACTCTTGCTAAGGGATCTCATACCCGCAAATGGTATCATCCTACAGAATCTGACGAAGTGCCTCAGTCCCACCCTCCTCAGTCTGCTCATAGGGTAGCAATGCACCTACCACAAGAATCCGTAGAATCTGGTAACAATCCTCAGGCATCACTATAATCTCGCCTATCGCCAAATGAAAGGTGTTTGTATCACTGTGCCACCTCTCCACCAATGTTGTCAATAAACCCCAGTTCATGATAAACTGAGGCATATCTAACAATGAGGACAGGCCACACCTCTCAATAAATATCTCTATCAACCTGTGTCAATCGTGGTATCAATGACCATGGTCTCGAAAATCGCTCACGCGACTGAACCACTCCAAGACGCTCCTGTCGAAAAGTAAAACAAGTCCAATATCAGTTTCCTCGTCAAAACATAGATATCAAAATTAAATTCATATCAAAACTTGAAACTTTGAAGATCTAAATCAAGTTCCACATCATATCAATCCATCAAATCATATCAACTTGTAACACAACTCAAGTTTCACATTCATATCAACTTGTAACACAACTCAAGTTTCACATCCATATCAGCTTGTAAAACAACTCAAGCTCCACAATTAATGTAACTTGTAAAACAACTCGAGCTTCACATATATATCAACTTGAAACAATTCATATATAATCAAGTTCATATCAAAAACATCCATATCAAAAACCACATCATATCAAATCAACATCAAATCTATATCAACTTGAAAAATTTGCATATCAAATCAAGTTATATCGGAACTCATATTGGACAACTTATCAAAGCAATCACAGCAGACACGTAGACCGACAATTTGCACCTATCTCGATAGAACTGGCATCAACCTACCAATTTTCTTCATTCACAAATCACACTATACCAAAAATTTTCCCTATGCGCTAACCAATCTTGTCTACACGCTAAACTTCTTAGCATGCGCTACCTTGTCCTCGCTAAGCGCTACCCAATCTACCCTGTCATAGCTCAAGGACTTAAAATAAAGAAAGCCCTTATAAAAAGGGGACTTGTCAAAATATACAATGACAACAAGGAGGGTCCAAGACCACTCTAAAACAGTGACAAACTAAATTTTTGGACTAGAAACAAAAACATTGTTAATGATGGTGTTGTAGACACATGAACTATCAAAATCGCTCAGCCCATCGTCAAAATTACTAGGGTTGTAGATAATCACAACAACCCCACTGCCAATCAAGGTAATCCTCAAACCACTCCAGGAAATCAACCTTCAAACACACAACAAGAGGAACCTAAAATAGATACCCGAATTAAAAATCCAATCGCACCTACACACCCTGGGGGGAATCTCTGGAAAAGATTTTATGCCATCTCATCTCTTCTGATCTTATCACATTACCTAAAACATCACACTATGAACCACAAGTCAAACCTTCCTAGTGGAGAGATAGTGATTATTGTGAATTTCATAAAGGAAGAGGACACAAAATAAACAACTATCATCGATTAAAGGATATCATTCAAGACCTCATTGATCGAGGTGGCATAGAAGTGGATGGTCACAATGAAAAAACTTCTAATACTGATCATACTATGTTCAAAAATCCACTTCCATCATATGAGAGAGGAGGTCCCTCCCATAAAGGTAAGAATCAAGATAACATGACAAATTTTACACACGCAGCCTATACCTATATTGTCAATAACCTTTATGATGCCAATGAACAAGTTGCTACCCTTACCATCCAAGGCAAGGATCTTGCATGCAATATTGTTACCCATCGTAACAAGCTTGTCTTACCAGGTGCACCATCAAAAGCGGCATATGTGCCTAAATGTTATAACCTTATGGACCAATTATATAAGATGCCAGCACTTATTTCCATACTAGAGCTTTTGTGTATATCCCCCTCATATAAAACCATCTTAGATCAACCTCAATACAGATCAATTTCAAGCCATGGTTGGGAGTCTCAAATCATCACCATGTCTCACTTTTGCAGAGAATGATGATGCATCCTTTAAACAACCACATAACGCCCCTCTCCATATTGAGGGATTCATACATAAACACAGAATCAAGCGAGTCTTTATTGACAATGGAGCTGGCCTTAACATTTGCACATTATCATTGATCACCACCTTGGGGTATGCAGAAGATGTAGTAGATGCTAAAAAGAGGATTACCATCAAGGCCTATGATGATGCAGAACACTCCTCTAAAGGGTGTGTCACTCTACTAATCAGGGTAGGACCCATGGTGAAGAATGTGGTTTATCAATTCCTAGATCTCCCTCTTCCAAACAATCTCCTATTTGGTAGACCATGGATTCACGCCATGCAAGCAATACCCTCTACTTACTAATAGTACATGAAATTTCCATATAACGGAGTAGAGATGGCTATCCTTGGTGATGCTAACCCATTCAATTTTTGCAACCATATAAGGCATCAACCTAATATCACAGTTCCTAGCAATAGAGAAGCCACTTCCCCATCATCTTACATTCACCCAACAAACCTCACCAATCCACCGAGCCCTACACCCATACAAGAAAAGCTGAAAAATGAAAGTACAAGATGAAGGCCCAGGAGAGTATAATATTAGTCAGCTTTTCTATGTTGGCCAACTACCCCTCTCGCCTAGGACTTATGGAAAACCACAACAGTCACTCAAACCACTTATTGCATCCTGTAGACATATAAAAATGACCATATTCCTAAATTAATATTTTATGTTCATTCCTCTATTTAGTTAAAACTAATTTAACTAAATCACCCACATTCTTCTATTTAATTAAGTAAATTATTCAGTTTATTTAGTTAAATTCACTTAAGCCCTTTTATGTCATTTAATTGAATAAATCATTTTATTTAATTAAATCCCTTCTTCTTACTTTTTAATTAAATTTATATTTAATTAATAGTTTACCCCAATTGAATAAATCTAATTTATTTAATTTCCCAAATTGCAACCAAATTGAAATAAAGCAATTTATTTTAATTAATTCTATCACCCACTTGCATTTTCCTACATCTCCCACTTGCATCCTAAACCCTATTCCTAATTTCTTCTAGAATCCATCTAATCCTAATCAATTAACTCCAAACCCATCCATTATCCCTTTTTCCTAAATTTGAGGAGGTCACTTCTCAAATTTGGAGTAAAGTCTTCAAAAGGCATTAAAGCCTTTATCCATTCAACAAGCTAACTTGTTGAATACCCCCAAATTTGGAAGGACTCTTACAAATTTGTCCCCAAAGTCTTCAAACCATTAATGGTTAACTAACCCTTAGTGGCATGGTTAGAGACTTTTTGACTAACTTAACCTCCATCTAATCCAAGGGTCTCATCAAGCATTCATTGCTTTGACCATGGTTATCCCTTTAACCTTTGCACAAGAGTTTACCCTTTGGGTAAAAGCTTTATCCATTAGATAACCCTAACCTAACCTTAACCCTTACCTCCTAAGGTAACCATGAGGTCTTCTCAAGCATTTAATGCTTCTTACCTCTCATCTCAACCAGCCTTATATTGACAATTGTCACCATTTCTTTGGTGAAAATTGTAAACATGGATTGACAACTTTCAAACTTGACCCTTGATTAACTCTTTCAATCATGACCATCCATTGCCCTATTTTCACTATAAATAGAGCTCTCATTCCTCCATTTTAAAGATCCATGCAAGCTTTTAGTATCTCATTTATGCTCAAATTTATCAATACATCTAGCTTCTCTTTGTAATAGGAATTAATCTAATAAGCATTTTAGACTATTTCCTTTATCATTAGTTTAAATCATAAACTAGTATATCATGTTAGGATAGTATTGCTACTAATCTTGTCATCTTATAATCTAGTTTATTGCATTTGTAGAATCATGCATAGATAGGATGCATTTCATAATTAAATCAATCATAAGCATCCCTCATTTTTGCATTCGTCGTCCCTTAGCCACTTTTCTCAGTGATCTAAGAGCAAAGGCATTGACTTGAGGGACCTTGTGAGATAGAGAACCATGGAACCAACCTTGGGAAGTTGAGTCATTCTTCATGACTCCATAACTTGCACCAAGAAGTCTCGTGGGTGTGCAAACAAGCCTCTTTGAGACCATATTTTCACCTTTTAAGTTTCATTGACCCACTTTTTTGGCACACACATCACATACTACTACACTTGATGGCTTCATCCCCGATAGATCACAAGAACAAGAAACTTTGGATGAAGATTTGGCTGAGTGGTGTTGGCATTTGATGAACCGATATGTTGGCATATGATGTATGATAATAATGTATGTTGTCATTGATGTCAATAAGTTCAGGTCAACCAGTATGAAGATTGGAGGAAGTTGTTATTGGTGATCAAGTTGGAGAACCGGTATGAAGAGATGTAGTGAACCGGTGTCAGGGTTTCACTAAGTGTGACTATCGGTTGGTAGTCTCAGCTCTAGGGTTTCTGGTTTGTAAATCTAGCTTGCGCGATGCAACCGATGATATTTTGTGATGAGTTAGCTAAGAAATGAGGATGATATTGAGATGCCACATCAGTTTTGTGCACGTGAAGGATTTCCTTGAGGATCTTGCTTGTGAAGATCGACAACATTAATTGTCTACCTTGAGAATGAACATTCTTCTTAGCGGTATGAGGAGAAATTGTGATGGGTTACTGATTTCTATATGCGGTGAAGATTGGACGATGCAGAATGACTTGTGATCTATTTGAGATTGTTTCATTCTATGAAAAATGTTTGGATGGTCAGGATTGGACCGCCTGTAATTGTAAACCTAAATACTTAGGGTTTGGGGTTTATACTAATGACCTAATTGTTGTCTATAAGGTCGATGATATTTGTTATTGTAAGTTGTTGGAAAATTTGTGTATGTATATGAGTGATGAGATACTTGCTAGACCAGTGAGAGAAAACTGCAGAGTGTGATTGCAGAGTAGAGGAACTCAGAAGGATCTGCCTTAGCATATAGTGCTTTTATCATATCAAAGTTTTACCTGTTGTCTTCTAACCATTTCAACAAAAGGAAAATCCCTTTGTCAGGTAGCTTTAACATGCTTACTATAAATCCTCTAACCAGGTGACTCAAGTTCATTGAGTTCTTTAAATCCTCTAGCAAGGTAACCTTTAACAGGGTTTCAACCTTTAACATGGTATATAGCCATCCTTTAACCGGGTGATCTTTAACAGGATCGGTTCCTAGCAGAACCTTATTGTAAAGTCTTTAACCAGACTAGGCTCCTAATAGAGCGAGCTTCAAAAGAGTTCAAAACAAGCTTGTGGGTATTCATCCCCATCATTGTTTTTCCCATTTGGGTTTCCACATGAAAAATCTTTGTGTCATGAGTTGTGTATTTTCATGTGATGATTAAGTATTCTTTGTTTTGGTGATTATGCATGCATAGCTAATAGTTATGGTATTACTGATACAACACATGCATATGTTTATTGGTGAAGTGGTTATCAAGTGTTAAATGATATTTGTAGTATTCAGTTTACTGGTTTAGATGTCTAAAGTCTTACTGTGTTTAACCGATATTTCCATGGTTAAGTCCAATAATGAAGACAACCAATTATCATTATAAGTTATGGAGAAGTTTTTGTATGTACTGATTCACCCCCCCTCTCAGTACCAGTTAGGGTATCTGTTGTTCATCATTATTCATCAAGTGGATCTACAAAGACCCTTCCAACACAACTAGACAACAGGTCAGGATCTTGATAGAAAGGTGTGGTAAAGGTTTTACCCTAATGCAAAAGATGGGCTATGATGGTCATAGTGCATTGGGATTCCACAAGCAAGGTGTACAAGAGCCATTATAGCCATTGTTATAACCCCAAGATTCATCTGGACTTGGATTCAACCCTAGTTCAGGTAGCTCTTCTAAGCTCAGGATTCCAGGCAAACATAAGAAGACCACTTCAAAGATCACCCCTTCAAGAAGCAGTACAATATCTATTGCCAATCAACCTCTCGGGTCTAAATTTTCCAGTTACGAAGATACTCCTCAATTTGCTACAAGTAAGAAAAGGAGTTATATTGCATGCCAAACTTTCAGTCCTGGGATAGGAATATTGTCTACCCCAGACATCCAAGCAACATCAACATCATTTTCCGATAAAACTATTGCAACAACTATCGACAAACCTGTCACATCAACAGATCTCCCTATAAAACATAGTGACAGAGTTATACAGAGTGATTTTGAGACAAATTCACATGAATACGAGTGGGATTCTTCATTTTCACAATCATTTGATGGGGATACTTTTGAGGTTAATAAAGTTGAAGGAGATACATTTATTAAGGCCTTCTGGGATCCAATTAATGAGGACACTCCACATAGGTCACCTCCCGATCCTGGTTACGAAGAGGATAGTACTGACGATGACCTTGGTTCCTCCATCTTTACCCTAATCGACGCATCCTATGAACTTAGCCTAGTCGATGAAGCAATGCCAATTATTCACCCTGAACTCATTGAGTGGAACCCACGAGACCCTCCACACCTTGACACCTTCCAAAATGATGACGTGATCATAGACTTTCTGGAATTACGGGATGACATACCAAGTAGGGATCATAAAGCTGGGTATGTTATTGAACTTAATAGTGCGACTTACTTTGGAGAGAATGCCACACCTTTCAGTCGCAAAAATATTACAATCAAAACAGGATCCTCAAGTGAAAACCACACTATGGCACTTGTGGAAACAAAACGAGTAAAAACAAAGGACGTATCCAATGGTAAAAACCTCTTTGAGGTGCTTGAGGATGGAATGTGTGACATTCTCCCCTTTAGCACTAGTCATGAGAGATCATCTATTCTCATCAAAGAAACAAAGGAGGTTAATCTGGGGACACCTGAAAATTCACACATACTACATCTAGCTTAATCACTTACTCCAACAGAAGATTGTGATTTCACAAAGTTCTTTTGCAAGAAACAAATCAATTTTGAGTGGTCCTATGCAGACATGCCAGGACTCAATCCAGAACTAGTAATGCATCACTTAATAGTAGTAGAAGGAGCCAGACCAGTAAAACAAAAGCTTAGAAAGATGCATCCTCAGATTGCACTATTAGTAAAAGATGAACTTAAAAGTTATTAGATGTGGGTTTCATAAGACCCATTGATTATGCAGAATGGATCTCCAACCTAGTACCAGTAGAAAAAATGATTGTGGGCATTCGTATATGTACAGATTTTAGAGATATAAACAAAGCATGTCCTAAGGACGACTTCCCTCTTCCAAACATTGATATGATCATGGACCTCACAACATGACATGCAATGCTCTCACACATGGATGGATTTTCAGGATACAACCAAATAAATATTTCTCCAGAGGATCAACACAAAACAACTTTTACATGCCCATGGGGTACATACTATTGAAATGCAATGCCATTCGGTCTCAAGAATGTTGGTGCCACATATCAAAGGGCAATTACTACTATCTTCCATTATATGATGCATACACTAATGGAAGACTATGTGGATGATTTACTAGCTAAATCATTAATCACAGAGGGTCACCTCGTTGTACTGGATAAAATATTCAACAAACTGGAGCAATATAATGTACGCTTAAATCCAAAGAAGTGTGTCTTTGGGGTAACCTCTAGGAAGCTCTTGGGATATATTGTTTCAAACAAGGGAATTGAGGTTGATCTCGCAAAGGTCAAAAAAATTATGGAAATTCCACCTCCCAAGAACATCAGTCAACTAAGAACATTACAAGGAAGCCTACAATCAATTCAATGGTTCATTGCACAATTGGCCAATAAATGTCATCCCTTCACACATTTGCTTCACAAGAATGTTCGTTTCAAATGGGAAGAGAATTGTCAGTAAGCATTCCAGAAGTTAAAAGACTACCTAATTATGCCACCATTACTAAAGCCACCATCTCCAGATAGACCCTTATTATCATACATATCAGCTGCAGCTACAACCTTAGGCATCTTACTCGCACAACATAATCTAAAAGGCAAAGAATGTGTAGTATACTACATTTCCAGAACATTGGTAGGTTATGAACTCAATTATACCCCTATTGAACAAGCTCGTCTAGAAATAATTTTGGCAACCACCAAATTAAGGTACTACATGTTGACACACAAGATACAACTCATTGCCACTATAGATCCACTCAAGTATCTACTTAGTAAAGCAACACTAACAGGCCATTTGGCAAAGTGGGTTATGCTCCTCAATGAATTTGACATAGAATATGTGGAATGCAAAGCCATCAAAGGACTAGTTATTGCAAATCAATTAGCTGAAGCACCACTCATAGGCGACCATCCTCTCATTTCCAATTTTCCAGATGAGGAGATTTTCATAGTTACACTAGCACGATAATGAAAGTTATATTTTGATGGCTCATACACCATACATGGTTCAGGGGTTGGAATTCTCTTCATCACACCTCGAGGTGATAGCATTCCAAAATCATATCGGCTTACATTACCATGCACCAACAACATAGCGGAATATGAAGCCTTGATCACAAGACTACACATGGTCATGCAGTGGAACTTAAAAGAGCTACAAGTCTATGGTGATTCACAACTAGTAATCCGATAGGTCATTGATGAATACCAAACTAAGGATTATAAGCTCATGCCTTACAAGAAAATGGTTGATATCTTTAAAGAATTATTCATAGCTATCACTTTTGAGCAGATTCCTCGAGACCAGAACTGAGCTACAAATACAATGGCTATAATAGCCTTTGTCCTTGATCTTCCACATAACTCCACATGCTACGAGTTCTTGGTTGAACAACTTTGGATCCCCGCTTATGATATCCTGAAATCTGAAATGGTCTGTCAACTCATCGGTCTCGATTCCCCATGGTATGGAGAATTTTATGCCTATTTACATGATCAAATCCTTCCTCCTAACCAATCCAACAATCAATGAAAAAACTTCATACACCAATCCTCTCGATACACCATCATTTCCAAAACCCTATACCAACGAGGTCTCGATGGTACTCTCCTCCAATGTCTAGATCAAGGTGAGGTGACCACAACGTTAGAAGAAGTACATGAAGGTATCTGCAGGGCTCATTCAAGTGGCCCTTCATTGGCTAAAAAGATCATGCGGGCAGGATACTATTGGCCCTCCATGGAAAAAGACTTCTACTACTTTGTTAGAAAGTGAAAGAAGTGCCAAGTTCATGGAGATCTGATACATGCCCCAATGCAATAATTACAACCTATCACAACACCATGGCCCTTTTGTCAATGGCAACTTGACCTTGTCGGTAAAATCCATCCATCTTAATCCAATAGTCATAAATTTATCATTACCGCCACAAAGTACTTCATCAAGTGGATCGAATCCGTTCCACTCACCCAAGTCACCGACAAGCAGATCGCCTCATTCATCCTCAATTACATCATTTGTCAATATGGTGTACCCATGTCCATCATCACAGATAACAGGCTCCCTTTCAAAAATTAAGATATCTGTGAACTCTATGAGAAGTTTCATATCCAACACTGTTTTTCCACCCCATATTACCCACAAGGCAATGGTCAAGCAGAAGCATCCAATAAGAATATATTGAGGATCCTCAAAAATAAAGTCAATGATGTTGGTCGTGATTGACACATTCATTTGAATCCAACACTATGGGTATATCAAACTAGCATTCGAACCCCTAGAGGCGCAACCCCCTACTCACTAGTTTATGGAGCCGAAACCATCTTGCCTATTGAGGTTGAATTGCCATCTATATGGATCTCCTTGTGCAATCTAATAAGTAATAAAAAATACCTAGTCTCACATCTTCAGGACTTGGAACTACTTGATGAAAAGCGACAAGCTGCCTACAATCACCTAAAATCCTATCAACAATGCATGAGCAGAAGCTACAATCATAGAGTCAAACCTCTTACATTTGCAGTAGGAGATCTTGTTCTTAGGGAGAATCCTCACAATTAACCGAACAGAGAACACGGGGGCAAATTTGAATCCAATTGGTGGGGTCCATATGTCATCATTGTCGTCTTTGGGTCTGGGGCATATCAGTTAGCAACTTTAGAAGGAGAACCACTAGTAGATCCGGTCAACAACATGCATCTCAAAAAGTTTCATACATAAGTTGTGCATAGCATCAAGCTCATCTAATATCTGAAAATACCAAAAACATTCAGAAAAAGTCCTGAACAAAATACAAAAAAAAAAACAATCAAGAAAATAGTCAAGAAAAATCATTCATCCAACAGTGAAAACCACTCCAGTGGCGCCTTGGGTAAGTACGATGGTGAAAATTTGGTAAATAGGCGCCATTCGTAAAGGCTATAGCTCCATTGTTTTTCAGACTTGTTGCAATCACATCCATTGCATCCATTCACCCATCATTTATACCATGGCTTGTTATTGATCTACAATCAAGGTTATTGCCTCATGTGTCCCATGTCACACTTTCTTACCGACACTTAACTGGGGGCAATGTTCTTAACCTACTGATGGGATTGGATTCTCCATACTTGTGATTCATTGGGTTTCTCATTCAAAAACATCCTGAAATAATACCAAAAATATTTGTAAAATCCTAGAAAATACCAAAAACATTTGCACAATGTCCTAAAGAAAACACAAAAACATTCACAACATTCAAAAAATCCCAAAACATGACAAAAAAATCAAAATCAATAAAAAACATTACAAAGTATATTATTCCTTGTACATACAAATTGCAATAGTCATGAAAACAACATTTTAAAATGCCTTAAACAATGACCACCTATCAAATCAACCAACCAATCAAAACATCCGAGCACAATCGTCTTCACAAGGATGCATCCTTCCTTACAAACAAGACATTGTAACATTTTCTTTGACAAGAAAATTTTGTTTGGTTGATGTTAGTTAACAAATTTGTCCTTCTAAAATAACTTCACAAATGACTCCTAAATGCCCAAAAGTTGGAAAACAAACAGGAACTAACAGTTGAGTCACTTGCAATGGAGATGTGCAAGTGCTCTCTGAATTTTGATGAGAAGGTACAACTCCCTTTGTTTGATTTGCAAGGAATTAAATATGAGTTATGTCTTTTAGCAGAAGACACAAAGGCACTTTAACATCCACCCATCACCATGGTGTGAACGCAGATTTTGGATTTAAAACTAAAAGAAAAGATTAAATAGACAATGCAAAGCCCATCTATTCGATCTTCCAACTACAAGATGACAAAGGGAAGATTTTAAATATAATTTCTAGGTAGATGCACAAATGAAATTCAAAGCTTTCATCATCACCATTTACACAAACAGATTGTACAGGACTGTATAAAAAGAGGACTAAAACAACACAAAGATTGGCTCAATCAGAAGGAAAAATATCTTAAATTCAAAGCTTTACATACATTCCCTCCTTTTCTTTCAACACAAAATAAACAGATCAAAGTCCATATTACCCCTGTACACCCAAAATAATGTCTGAAAATATTAATACTCTCCTCCTTTGCCCCATTACAATTTAGAAAAATAGAAAATTATCCCCCTTTCCTGTAGCACACATATTGCCAAAAAAAAGAAACCCCCTTTTGCCCTTTATTTTATATATTTATCCTTCTTTTTCTCTCGATGAGACACTTTCGATTCCAAAAACTGAATCCTGGCATATCATATGCTGACAACTAGATATAATAATTGTCTTCACTCTTTCATCTCTTTCATATTCGATGTGTATTATTTAATTACTTTCTTGGATTCAATGTAATCTTTAGCATAATGTTTTAATCTGAAAACATTATAACTTAAAATACATGAATTAAGTATGGGCCCCATAATTGCAAATATAAGTTGTGCCTTGTTAATATTTGAAGACAAGAAACTCGGTTGCTGCTGGTCACCTTGGACAGACTCGCACTCGGCCAACCATATCTTTTGAAGAAGACATAATTCAACTAATCGCTCTAGTGGAACCATGTGTAACTTTCCTATGCACAACATATCCAAAAATGGGAAAAATCCAATGGTGGAACAAAAATATATGCTCTCCGAGACATGACAATTGTTCTGTCACAAAATAATCATAAAATGTTTTTTGTTCTAGACTTGTATTATGTTAAGTGTATCTTGCAGACCAGATCGAATTTCCACAATTCCTTTGGTGAGAACTTATAAAAATAGGTTTCATAAAACATATTCGAAATCCAGCATGATCCAATGATTGATGTGATAGATATGCCCCTTGCACAGAGACTGATTTTGCTATCTTGGAAAATTTGTAATTGCAGGTTGCATTCAAAATTATAAACATTCTTCGTGTTAACTCTTGCATAATCCTCTGGGAAAAATAATCAACTGCTTCTTGAATAAATGGTGAATCAATATTCCTCTTCCAAACTTTTGCTGGTTGACCAAATTTGTCCACCGATTGCATCTCTTAAACATAAAAAATGACTTGATATTGTTTGCAGTGCAAGAGCTGTGTGTGTCTTGGCAACTCCATGATTTCATTGATTTTTCCATCAAAACTGAAAAAAAAAACTATTGGTATGATCAACAACATAACAATACGGGCCCAATCTAAATTCATTATAATATCACCATATCCCAAGGTTGAAAAATGTGACAGCTATGAAGAAGAAGGCATGATAAAATGTTAAACATCTATGTGAACCATAGTTGTTCTCTTTCTTGATATTAAGTGGGGTGGCTTTATTTGCAACTTAGTGTCTTGTTATTCATCCAAATGAAATTCTCCTTCTATTCAAACTCAAGTTTCATGATAATCTTTACAACTAATGGTGTTGGTGGCATATGGTAAACCTTGTGCTCCAAACTCTTACACTTAGGGAACTGCTCAAGAACTGTTTGAATTGTTGGAACCTATTGAACTACTTTGAACCATTTTGAACCCTTTTGAACCCTTTTGAACCATTTTGAACCCGAGTTCAAATGTTTCTTCATAGTTTTCCTTTAAGAAAAATGTCACCTCCATAAAAATATTATAAGAAAAATAATACAGATTTCACCTTCAAGGCACTATTAATGGAAACGAAGGCTCGATTTTAAAATTTTAATTGGGGCATTATAATGGGGCCAACAACTGGCTCTAACTGGGAAATGCTTTTACATGGAAAAAGAAGAGAACTCCCAGAACTTCTGGTAAAAAAGGAATAGTGCCTGGCACCATTGGGCAATAGAGTCAAAACAAAGAAGAGCACAAAGAGCTAATTGCAGAGGGCGAAGGGGAGCAGGGCAAACCCACACCAACACCAAAACAGGTAAAGCGACAACACAAAAAATAATATTCACAAGGAATAGGGCAAGCAACCCATATCTTAAGAGAAGCATGTAGTTTCTCGAGTGAAGCCATTTATTGGTTGATAGAAGTACCCGTCGGTTCGGAAAAGTGGCTGAAATGTGAAGAGCATCATTCCCACTAAATAGCCTACAACCGCTGTGATAGAAGGTCCAATAATAATATATTGTGAAAGCTTTCTTAATAACACATTAGGTCTAAGGAGCCACTCCACTTTATAGACTTTTGTCTGTAATGTGTTAGCATCACATTGAATAGGTTGATTTGTATTAAAAACACTCATGCCTTCCATAGGAGTCTTGGAGAAATACAATAAACCTTTGCCATGGCAATTCTCTCCAAGATGACGAGGGTGATTTGCAAAACTGTTATTTGAAACTGAATTTGAGTCCTCTGAGTATTCACTCTCAAAGGATGTATTAAAAACACCATCTTCAAATCAAATGGATTTCATCATGGGAGGACTAACAAATAGTTCACCTTTACAATCAAACTTAAATACCTCCATTTCAGTTTGAGTGTATGATATTGTAATGGGGGAAAATAAGTTCTCCTTAGTTTGTGCTTCAATACCTTCATGAGTCTCCAGTGATTTGGGCTACAAAAATTCATCATTTTCTTGCATGCAATCAAATTGAAAAGATTCAAATTATGCCTGCTCATTAAGATGAGAAATATTCCCTACTTTATCATCAATACAAATTTCTTGTCCATGTTGATCTTTCGTTTCTGCCTAATCAAGACCACTAGTAGGAATCACATTAGAAGCTTCAAATGTAAAAGAATCAAATTTAGAAAAATAAATATCTTCCAGCAGTCTTTCATCGAATTTTTCATTACCAGACTTTTGCTCAACATGAGATGCATTTACACATGACATTAAATTTTTTAACTTTGAATTGTGATCTTTTCCACCTTCAAAAGAAGCATCCTCCTCATCATGCAAATGATAGATGCCTGCAATACTATGAGAGCTATTTTTAGCCATAAGACATGCATGAAAATCTTCATCATTAAAGACTGTTAGATTCTGGAGATATGAGATGGGTGATGTTGGTTTTGCTGCCTTCAATACGAATTTCCTTTGCTGAAGCTTTTCTATGGGTTTCAAATTCTGATTATGAAAACAAATTTATGATTGTGGCATCTCCACACTACACATTAATGCACTTCATTCCACTCAAAAACATATCATCATCAATCTTAATAGCCTCTTTTCGTGCATCTTCCAAGTTTTGCAATTTCTTACGTATCAACAAGAATTTAATCTTAGTTTGTAATGCAGCAGTAAAAACACACAGTTGATTACTTTCATTCAGTTGGCAAGCTTGAGGAATCTTACCAACACACCTATTAAACCTATCAACAAAATATTTCATTGATTCATCCTTTTTCATCTGAATTTGAAATAAATTCAAGAAAATTTTATGAGTGTCAACCACAAGTTGAAATATTCCAAGAAATTTTACCTTTAAATCATTCCAAGCAGTAATGCATCCCTCTTTCAAATTTTGAAACCATTCAGCAGCATCTTTGACAAAGCTTTCAACAAATAGCCTGACAAACACATCCTCTTCTTGTACTCCGAGAATCCCACATGCAACAATAACTGCTATAATATGATCATCTGGGTCTTGAGTTCTATCTTCGACAAACTTCAGAAGATATTCGCCTGATCGTTTAGGTAGGGCTGAATATCGTGGCAAAGCAAAAGGTCCAATTTGAGCCCCCCATGGCTGAGCTGCAACCAAAGCCATTATATACTGAAATTCTTTTACCAAAGATTTTTAAATTGAAACACAGAGTCTCCAATCTCTTTATACACAAAGATATTTCAAAGTCTGGAGAAATAAAAGCACTAATCTTCGATTTCAAATCCCCAGCAGAGTCGCCAAAAATATGTTAGTTAACATATTTGTCCTTCTAAAATAACTTCACAAATGACTTCTAAATACCCCAAAGTTGGAAAACAAACTGGAACTAACAATTGAGTCACTTGCAATGGAGATGTGCAAGTGCTCTCTGAATTTTGATGAGAAGGTACAACTCCCTTCGTTTGATTTGCAAGGAATTAAATATGAGTTATGTCTTTCACTAGAAGACACAAAGGCACTTTAACATCCACCCATCACCATGGTGTGAACGCAGATTTTGGATTTAAAACTAAAAGAAAAGATTAGACAGACAATGCAAAGCCCATCTATTCGATCTTCCAACTACAAGATGACGAAGGGAAGATTTTAAATATAATTTCCAAGTAGATGCACGGATGAAATTCAAAGCCTTCATCATCACCATTTACACAAATAGATTGCACAGGACTGTATAAAAAGAGGACTGAAACAACACAAAGATTGGCTCAATCAGAAGGAAAAATATCTTAAATTCAAAGCTTTACATATATTCCCTCCTTTTATTTCAACACAAAATAAACAAATCAAAGTCCATATTACCCCTGTACACCCAAAATAATGTCTGAAAATATTAATACTCTCCTCCTTTGCCCTGTTACAATTCAAAATAATAGAAAATTGCCCCCCTTTCCTGTAGCACACAGACTGTCGAAAAAAGAACCCCCCTTTTACCCTTTCTTTTGCATATTTATCCTTCTTTTTCTCTTGGTGAGACACTTTTGGTTCCAATAACTGAATCTTGGCATATCATATGCTGACAGCTGGATATAATAATTGTCTTCACTCTTTCATCTCTTTCATATTCGATGTGTATTATATAAACACTTTCTTGGATTCAATGTAATCTTTATCATAATATTCTAATATGAAAACATTATAACTTAAAATATATGAATTAATTATAGGCCCCATCATTGCAAATATAAGTCGTGCCTTGTTAATATTTGCAGACAAGAAATTTGGTTCCTGCTGGTCACCTTGGATAGACTCGCACTCAGTCAACCATATCTTTTGAAGAAGACATAATTCGGCTAATTGCTCCAGTGGAACCATGCGCAACTTTCTTTTGCACAAAATATCCAAAAATGGGAAAAATCCAACGGTGGAACAAAAATATATGCTCCCCAAGACATGACGGTTGTTCTGTCACAAAATAATCAAAAAATGTTCTTTTTCTAGACTTGTATTCTGTTAAGTGTATCTTGCAGACCAGATCGAATTTCCACAATTACTTTGGTGAGAAATTATAAAAATAGGTTTCATAAAACATATCCGAAATATATCATGATCCAATGATTGATGTGAGATATATGCCCCTTGCACAGAGACTGATTTTGCTATCTCATAAAATTTGTAATTACAGGTTGCATTGAAAATTATAAACATTCTTCATGTTAACTCTTGCACAATCCTCTGGGAAAAATAATCAACTGCTGCCTAAATAAATGGTGAATCAATATTTCTCTTCCAAACTTTTGCTGGTTGACTAAATTTGTCCACTGATTGCATCTCTTAAACATAAAAAATGACTTGATATTGTTTGCAGTGCAAGAGCTATGTGTGTCTTGGCAACTCCATGATTTCATTGATCTGTACAAGCAAAACTGAAAAAAAAAACTATTGGTATGATCAGTAACATAACAATATGGGCCCAATCTGAATTCATTATAATATCACCATATCCCATAGTTGAAAAATGTGACAGTTATGAAGAAGAAGGCATGATAAAATGTTAAACATTTATGCGAGCCATAGTTGTTCTCTTTATTGATATTAAGTGGGGTAGCTTTATTTGCAACTGAATGTCTTGCTATTCATCCAAATGAAAGTCTCTTTCCTGTTCAAACTCGAGTTTCTTGATAATCTTTACAACTAACGGTGCTGGTGGTATATGGTAAACCTTATGCTCCAAACTCTTATACTTAGGGAACTGCTCAAGAACTGCTTGAACTTTTGGAACCTGTTGAACTACTTTAAAACATTTTGAACCCTTTTTAACCATTTTGAACCATTTTGAACCCGAGTTCAAATGTTTTTTCATAGTTTGCCTTTAAGAAAAATGTCACCTCCATAAAAAGATTATAAGAAAAATAATACATATTTCACCTTCAAGGCACTATTAATGGAAACAAAGACTCGATTTTAAAATTTTAATCGGGGCACTATAATGGGGCCAATAGTTGATAAGCACTTGGTTGATTTTTTATATTTATATTAGGTTCCTACGCTACTCCAGGATATCCACAAATGATTAGAGTAGTCGGGATGGTTCCTGATATCTTTTTCTTTGTTTGTTGTATGCGGATTGTTCCAATGAAGTTCTGGGGCATATACTAATGGTGTCTACGTGGGAAGTTCACTAAGCTACGTGATCCTATGCAAAAATACAGTCATGGATCACTATGGATTACTGACTACAGTGTATACCTCAACCATTTGTACATGAACCAGAATGGAGGGGATCTTTCCTTGTCTGCGATGTTTGCTTACAAGTGAAACACTCAACCTTGGTTTTTGATACCTCTGCCAAGATCGATACTACCATGCTCGATGAGGAAATAAAGTATTATGAATATGCCATGGATCGTCATTTCATCTCATCTGTTTATATTGCATCGTATTGCATATCACTCATACATTTGTCCATTCATATATTGTAAATATTTTGTATGCATGCATACACAAGGAATAGGGTTGCTATGAGAAAGCTACGTATGAAGGACCATCCCTAAAATCATGTTTGAGTACAATGATACATACCCTATTCATGTCAACGGATAACTCTATTTTGATCCTCTTCCATAGGAATGAGTCCTAGGTCCTCCATACCTTGTATCTAAAATTGACTTCCCCACCTTACCCTCCCCATCTCGATCATCAACATCACATAACCTACATCGTGTCCCATCGACCCAATCAAGCCACGTTCATTACCATCCATCTGTAACGGGAGGGGTTGTGTAACCGATGTTACCTAGGTCATCTTATAAGAAAAGCAAGTTACTATGTCTACGTAGGTACATCGACTCATGCACACCTAGACTACAATAGACATTTACATCAATTGCCTAGTCTCAATAAGTATGCTAAGTCCAACAAATGCCACAAACACTGTCAATTGATCAACCAATCAAACACAATCAAAACAAACAATTACATCAATTGTCTAATTCTCAACGAGTAATTTGCCTCAAAAATAAATTACATCAATTGTAAAAGTCTCTTCATTGGGCAATTACATCAATTGTCTAAGTCTCATTAGGTCAATTTGACTCACTTACTCAGACTTTATCCTATCCAAGCGAACAACTGACATCAACTGTCATGCTTTGACTCAATCGGGGTAATTCAACCGATTGCACCAGATTGTCCAACCAATTTTGATCAATTGTACAACATCAATCAAAAGCACAAACACTACATTTACACCATATCTCTTGGATGACCTAAGGGTACTCACTGGCTTGCCCTTTCTTCGTTTTACCCCTGTTTTCCTCCATTTTCTTGCCATTTCCTCTAAAATCATCTACTCTACTGTCCTGCTCTGTCGTCCCCTAATTTCTTTCTATTTTTCAAGAAATCGCCCAATTTTCTGAAATTTTGTTCCATCTCTCGAGGGGGCATACCTAACCACTACCTTGGTGCATACTGGGGCACGTACTATGCTTACTTGTTTTTCTTTGAAACAATGTGATAAACCACACTGTCTCAAAGAGGGGCAAATGTAGACACCCAAATCTGTCCACTTAATTGAATGAATATTCAATATTTATTTGATTATTTAAACCATTGATCAACAGTTAATTAAACTAATATTTAATTAATTCATCTTAAACCTCTTCTCCTATTAATTAAATAAATTATTGAATTTATTGAATTTAATTCATTAAACCACATTCTGACAAATAATTAAATGAATAAAGCATATTTGTTTAATTAACCCCTCCCCACATTTAAATAAATATTTATTTAAATCTCTAAAACCCTCCCACTTGCATTCTCCTACAAATGCAAGTTGCACAATTTTAGTTGAAATAAATGAATTTTATTTTAATTAAAATCCCCTTTTATCCTCACCCACTTGCTCACTAACTTTCTTTTGGAATCTTCTAACCCCCTTCTAGACTCTTCTAACCCCTTCTAATTAGCCTAATCCCCCTCTCTAATCACTTGCACATTCCTAAACAAAGGTCACTTATCAAAAATGCCTCAAAGTCTTTGAAATGCATTAAAGGCTTTTATTTTTCAACAAGTTAACCCCCAAAGTCTTTCAAAGTCGGGTCTCTTCAAGCATTTATTGCTTTGACCATGGTTATCTCCATTAACTCTTGCATAAGAGTTTATCCATTGGATAAAAGTAGTATCCATTGGATAAAAGCTTTATCCACTAACTCAAGCCTAACCAAACCCTCCTTTGGTAACCCTCATGTCATCTCAAGCATTTAATGGTTCTTCCCTCTCCTTTCAAGCCATCTCATGTTGACACTTGTCATCATGAGATTGGGTTGAAAGCCATCACATGAATCCCAAACCCATCAATCTTGACCCTTCACAAGCTCACTCATTCTTGGTCATTCAATCAACATTTTTCCCTATAAAAGGACCTCATTCCCCAAGCAAAAAGGGAAGAAGGAAGAGAGCATTAGAGCATTGTTATTATAGTAAAATTTACATAGACATTAATTAGGAACTTTCTCATAGCAAAACATTTTACAATTGTATAAGCATTTGTTTTCATTTACAACCATCTTGAATCTTCATATGACATCCATGGATAGTGCTAAAAGTTGAGAGCTACACTCATTTGGGACCTGGAAAAGAGAGGAACAATGAAGAGCCAACATCATCAAGCACAGGGAGGGAGTATTAGAGTTGTCTAGTTCCTTATTTTCCTCTCTGCTTTGTTATTAATCTTTCTTGATATGCTTTGAAATGGATTCATTTTCATGTTATACTTATGGTTGAAAGTTTACTAACACGGTTTCTTTATTGTCCACTAATCCCTTTTTCACAACATCATTTGTAAATGCATATAACATATCTATACCCAATATTTTGATATGGGGTAGCCAACTCAGCTGTCTACCTAGCCAACGGTCAAAGGTGGTAGCCACGTGGACCCTGTTAGTCCCAACCGGTGCTTAGAGGGGAGGGGTGAATCAACACTACAGTGGTTTTAACCAATTGAAACTTTTACTTTAAGTTTGAACTAATTTACCATTCATCAATGTAAATATTTACTGTAGAAGATTATGCATACATGAAAAGATACACAATGACACACATGTTTATTTCGTGGAAACCCAATAGGGAGAAAACCATGGTGTGAGTAGGAACTCACAAAATTTGTACTCTTCTAAAGTATGCCCAGTTAAGAGTCATCCCTGTTAGGAGATTACAAAGACACTATTAGGTGTCACTCGATTAAGGGATTTTGATCAAGGCCGATTAGTGCCTTTACCCTGTTAAAGGTAGCCTGGTTAAAGGACTTAGAACATCAATTAAGATGTCACTCGATTAAGGGATTTTACAACAGGGACATGTTAAAGTCCACCCAGTTAAGGGATTTATGTTGCAGTTGTCAGAAAGCAACAAATGGATGATCTACTAAAATTGCTACTCATTAGCCTAATCAGATCACACTGAAAAATCACACTAGATCTGCATCGGTTGTGTTTGTTCTACACAACTCTGATTTCCTGAATGCACTTTCAACTCTACCTTCTGCCTATTTACTGATCCTTGAATATCACACTGCAGGTCCTCTGTCACTTGAGTCACCACTTTGTGAAACTCCACTCTACCGGTCCTCTATCATTCGGCTCTGCAGTCTCTTAAACTCCCCCTATGTCCACTTTCACATTATCTTCATTCACCTCGACAACAACAAATCTCAAGAATGAGATATGTGTATTTATAGACCCTTTGGTCTGCATCTAGCTTTCCCTCCAAAACATACCTTTCAAAATTCCATAATCATGCCTTAAATTATGTCTTTGAAAACATTACAGCAATCTCTGTCAATAAAGTCAAACATGCTGATAATTCTGTCGGTTGAGTGGAGAAGACTCTTGATTTAGCTGAATGTAACTGAACGTTACCAGTCTGCCAGTTATTGACTCTTCCGGTGAACCGATCAAAATCTGTCTAGCTAGTTTCCTCCTGAATATCGGTATGTTCTTTGCTTAGTCGATGGACCTCTTATGTTCTGATCTACTCACCACTACCCAATCCACTTACTGTTTGCTGATATGCTCACTGCTTTCCGATCTAGTTACTGCTTGCCAGTCTACTCACTACTTAACCTGTTTACTTATTGCTTAACCGGTTGACCTTAGTATCCTAGTCTTCTTACTACCAATGGATTGTGAAGACTTAAGAGACGATGTTGCCAACAATGACAACCATATCATTAACCAGTCATACAAAACTGCATCACAATGCCAACAAACCCCAAAGATAAGGTGCGCACATTTTGACTCCTCTCCCCTACATGAATGAAAAGTACATGTGTTTGTTGGAATCAAGGAACACTGAGAGGGGGGGTGAATTAGTGTTCTACTGGTAAATAAACTTTCAAATTTATTCTCAAACCACCAGAAGCAAATGTAAGAAAGTAAAATGTAGAAACACAAGGTATTCAACCACAAAACCATAACACCAAATTTTTTATGTGGAAACCCGGAAAGGGAAAAACCATGGTGGGATTGGAACCATATATTGTGATAAAGAGTACATAAATATTACATAAGAGGAATGCACTTGCATTCAAGCACACTCCCTAGAACCAGAGGTTCAATTACAATATGGAAGTCTCACTGATTTAAAGATCAATCACAATGATAACTACAATAATTGAACTCCAAAATAGCATCAAACAATGCCTAGATGAGTTCCAGTTGAGTGCACAAAGTCTGTTTGTAATACGTCTGCAACTCCGCTTTGTTCTGCTTCTTAGTCAACTACCAAATCAATTGCGCACGTGAAACTGTGCCAAAAGGATTTCTCGATCACAACTCACTCGTATCATCATACAAAAAGATCTTCTACATCAATTATATATATATATCTGCAACCACAAAATAAACATTCATTAAGTCGACCAAGCATAATATGCAATGTAACGTGTAATCGAGTGTCAGCTCAGACTAGATCACCAAAAACACATGTGGATCAACCAAATAGCATCCAAATGATTTTTATATATATCTGCAACCACAAAATAAACATTCATTAAGTCGACCAAGCATAATATGCAATGTAATGTGTAATCAAGTGTCAGCTCAGACCAGATCACCAAAAACACATGTGGATCAACCAAATAGTGTCCAAATGATTTTTATATGTTGGCCCTATCATCCCATGCATGAATCTATCTACCCCAATCACTGCAATGATTCCAGACCAAAAATGTTCTGCTTATCCTGAAATACCAGAGACAGATTATCGGATCACTTTCTCCATTGGTTACCAAAAAATCATGATTACCGAATAGGATTTCCAAGGAGAGTTGCCATCAATGACAACCCTAATCCATTATCCATGCACTAAAATCCACCAGATGAGTGTCAATTGCCAATAGTGTTGTCATGGGTATCAATTGTATACACATGGGAATTGCAAAGGGACACTATTAATTGGTTAATAAATGACAAGATCGAGTGAGAGAATAAAAATCCCATAAATGATAAAATCTTACAAAGTAGATTACAATGCGTATGACAATTAATATCATGACCTAGTGGGATGAAGTGGCGTTATCCTCTTATATTATGGGAAGTGTGCATTGAGTTGGGAGAGACACGATATATTTAGGATGCCACCATATAAGTGAAAGCAGTTAAGTTGTCATTTAATATATATGTCGGTAAGAGTTTAAAGGAGTTAAAAAAAGCCATTTTGTGGATAGTTTGTGGTGTAGGAGCACCTAAAACTTAGACTATTTAGTTTTCTCAATTTTGGCTTGTACTGACCCTAGCCAAGTCAGTAGAAAATAAGGACTCCAGGAGGGTCCAAGAGTTAGTGTTTTGAGTCAATGTAGGCCTAGGTTGAGTTCATTCTTCTTAGGTTTGCATTTTTGTGTAAATAGTGGGTTTGAGTAGGTAGTTGACCTTCTTGATGGTCAAAAGTGTCAAAACTTGGTATAGGAATTAGGGAGGGTTAAATTAGTCTTAGAAATGTTTTAAAAGTCATGTGTGATGACTTAGATTAGGTCTCATAGCTTGGGACGACCAAAAAGTGAAAAAGTACAAAATTGCAAAAAGTTGTCATGACAACTTTTGTCCTGAATTGGTTAGCCATGGAGTTAGGGATTGTCCAATGCCCTAGGATGACTCCACACATGGGAAAATCTATAAGTACCCTCTCTTGCATGGTTACCAAGGTTGGAGAATGTGTTTTGTAAGTTCAACAATCTGAAACTACTCATTTTCAGACTAGTTGGCAACGTTTTGGCTTGATTTTACTCATTTTGTAATTGAAAATGGATCAAATCCATTGATCCAACAATGGATTGAATCCATTGATCCAACAATGGATTGAATCCATTGATCCAACAATGGATTGAGTTTCTCTAGTGTGTTACAATATTGTTGGTTCCTTTTCAAGCTTTGTAGATAGTTTACTTTGGTGTTTTCTTGCTTTGGTTTGTATATAGCAGTTTATGTAAAAATGGTTGCCCCATGAATTCCACACGTGCTGCCATCACGACTTGTTGGGACATGAAGGGAAACCACTTGTATAATGTACATATGTAGGGACAAGTGTTGGAGATGAGTTTCAGTATGAATGTCACCTTGTTCTAGGTGAGTCCAAGAGCAACCCGACTAGAGGAAACAAGATGAAAATGATGTGCAAAGTGCAAGGGTGAATGCCAAATCACCATCTAAGTTTTCGGAGGGGTCCATGAAGTTGGGACAAAGTTGCCAATGCAAGGAGAAGCCTTGACAAAGTCATTTGATGCCCAAACCCCAACTTGACCAGTTACTGCTAGCTAGAAGGCCTAGAAACCCTCCAAAACCCTCATTCGGGGTTAGCATATTGTATGGTGAAACAAGAAGCCAAAACCACAAAAAATCTCTCGAGGTTAGGTGAACCATTGAAGAAAAACTAGACTTTCTAGGGGGTCTTTTGGACCATTTTCCTTCAAGCCCTAGAAAACTAGTTTTAGGAGGCCTAATAGGGCTAATTCCTTGTAGCCTTTTTCTGGGCAAAATATTGAAATCGGTAAGAAAGCTAATAGTCGCAAAGCTCAAATGGACCCTAAATGCATTCAAAACATGTTAGAAGACACCTCCACACCTCTGCATCAACTCATGACAGTAGGAGGTCAATTTGACAAGTTGAAGCCAAGAAACCATAATTGAACACATGGGAAGCACTGTGAATTGGTAGGGTTCCTAGCCAAAACACTTGAAGCAAACACCTTGGAATGGTCAAGAGTCAAGCCCTAGAAGAGACTGAGAAGGACTTTGAGGTATAAAGAGCAACGAGGCTTGGTGAATTGGTGGAACTGAGCAACACCAACTAGGTGAAGTAATAAGCAAACTAGGTGAACCCCATCAGTTTGGTAGGTTTCTTCATCTATGTAGTGGACGGGTGGGTGTTGGATAGTTGCAGATAAAATAGAAGCCACATTCACCATTTACACAATGAAGCAACAACTGACATTTGTTGGCAAGATATCTGAGAAAAGGTTAAAATCCATTTTCAAGTATAGTGATGAATTTTTTTTGAGATATTTGAAGTTGTTTCTTGGGGATTGCTTCATGCAAACACATCATCGATATCACACGAATGTGGATATCGTTAGCATGGTGGCGGTATGGGGGTTGGAGATTGGGAAGAGCTCGGACAAGGTAAAGTGGTTGATGAAGGCATGTGTGGGGGAGGAATGACTTGATGGCCTCGACGATTAGCTCCTTAGGGCAATTTCAAGTATTGGGTTTGATCTTTAGAAGGGGGAAAACGAAGGTGGAGTTAGTACCATCTTCCCCTTTATTAGATGGAAAGTTGGGGAGGACCGACAAGCAAGGAGGGCAAAAGCAGCCCTCGGGTGGACAATGTTGGAGCTATTTCTGCGTGAGAAAGAGTCGGGCCTTGATGGCCATGGAATAAGTGTAGAGGGAGGTGTAGGTGCAGAGGGAGGTGAAGGTGAAGGTGAGGAGGAAGGTGGAAGTTTGAAGGGAGATGGAGGTTCAAAAGATGATGAAGATTCAGAAGATGATGAAGATTATACCCCACCCTAGTCAATTAACCGTATGCGAGAGTTGTGGGTAAAGAAGAATTGGAGGTTTTTTGGACGAATTTTTGGTAAGCTTTGTAATTGTTATTGTTTTAAAACTAAATTAAATAGTTCAAACAAAATCAATATATGTATGGACAAAATGTGACAGTAAAGGATTGTGAAGATGTAGGGTAACAAGATTAATATCTATGTGTTTTTGTTGAAGCTCCTCTGTTGGTGTGCCTGTTTGCTCCTCTTCGATGTTTGCCATGTCTTTCTCTTGTTGCAATGCTTGCTGTGTGTTTGTCCGTGACTGCAATGAGATGAGTCTTCTTTTTTTAATACAAACATTTTGTGGTTTCCCCCTTTTAATGTACTGATTCAAATTTGAAATTTGAATGCCCATTGAATTTGCAGAGGCAATTCATTTAAGCTTGTTTTGATTGTTTTTGAATGGAATATGGTGGCCTTACATGCTTGTTGTCGTCGTTGCAAGTGAGAGAAGCCATGATAGGACCAGTAAGTGTGCGTTGAAGATACCTAAAGGTGATGGTTCAAGTGGTACAGATGGGATAGATAGTTGGCAACTGTGTCAAGGACAAAATGTTTCAAGGTGCATACATGGACCTAAACGTTTGTTTAGGTGCTATATGATGGGTTGCATTTGGGTCCATGTGTGTGCGGGTGGCAATATGAAGTTTTTGTATATGTTTGCCATGTTGGTGTCGGACTCAACATGTTTTTAACGGTCGTACTTGTTTGACCCTTTCAATATGACACAATATTTTATATTTAAATATAATGAATACACTTTGACTCTAAAATGTGTTATGTTTGTATGTTCATGTTTATTGATTTAATTTGATGTATATTTTTGAATTGGGGCGGACATGTTTTGGTGCTATATGATGGGTTGCGTTTGGGTCCATGTGTGTGCGGGTGGCAATATGAAGTTTTTGTATATGTTCGCCATGTTGGTGACCGGACTCGACATGTTTTTAACGGTCGTACTTATTTGACCCTTTCAATGTGACACACAATATTTTATATTTAAATATAATGAATACACTTTGACTCTAAAATGTGTTATGTTCGTATGTGGATGTTTATTGATTTAATTTGATGTATATTTTCGAATTGGGGTGGGCATGTTTTGGTATGTTAGGCGAGAAGTGTGGGGCCGAAACAGTGGACAAACCATATTACGCGCACGCATTGGCTCCTCTCCCCTATTGCAATTGATTTGCACGAAATATTATTCTCAATATTTGGCATCGAAGGTCATGATTTTGCACAGCGTGAACAAGGAGTATTAACATTATCGACTATTCATGTGTGCTGAAGCGCTCATAGTTGATCTGTTCGTGGGTTCTCTTGAAGTCGTCAATTCCTTGATTGGCACGGTTGCTTCATGGTCGCAGCGGTTACAGGATATCTAAATCTTTCAGTCCAGAGGCAACGAGAGTGAGATACCGGTGTGTTATTTGTAGCTACTTATATGTGCCTGGCGCCTCACAACGCAGGCACTAATTGATTACCTCATTTGAACCTGGCAGCGGCAACATTCCATTCAGGTGTTCATCGATTCCTTTCTTGAGCATCACTGCGGTGGGAAGATAAAGGGGCAAAATATATAATTGGCCTACTTCATATCGGGTTATTAGGCTGGGAAAATCTGAGTAGTTAAAGGTCAGAATTCTGGTTGCCATTTCCAGTAATACTTTCCTTCTGTTACATACCTTATTCTCAGACTCTTTATTTACTTGTGGATTCACTCTTTGCTCATTATTGGATAATAAAATAAATCATTTCATTTATCCAACTGTTTATAGATTTTTTTTGGAAAATGCATAGCAAAAGTCTGGTAGAAATCAATTAGGGATTTTACACCTAGCTTGATTCTAGTATAGTTTCTCCCTTTTACAATGATTCTCATAATGGATGTCAAGAGTGCCTTCTTCAACAGGTTTGTATGGGCTTAAACAGGCTCCATGAGCTTGGTATATTAAAATTGACCAGCATCTCCAAGATTTTGGATTCAGCAGAAGTCATTTTGATTCAAATGTATATGTTGAAAGAGATTGTGATTCTTACTATATATCCCAACGATCTTGTCATCACAAGTAGTGGGGCCATTGCTTTTCAATAAGTGAAATCAAATTTGTGTGCAATTTTTGAGATGACTGATCTAGGCCTTATACACTATTCTCCAAGCATTGAATTTTGGCGAGGTGATCATCTCATATCCATAGTTCATATCAAATGTGATAGGAGTATGTTGGAGAGGTTTGGGATGATAGATTCCAGTCCCTCTTTGACACCAACGGAGGTTAGGCTGAAGTTGTCAGCCAATGGCGATTCATCCATGGTCTGTAATAATCCCAGTGTGATACCAGCCGTAGTGTAGTCCTGTTCTTTAAATGGATTGATATTATTTATCAATTTACAGTTGCATACTCAGAATTAACTACTCAAAATTGAAATCACAATATTGAAATAACATCAACTTGTAACTGCCCAGGACATGCTGGCCCTGCTGTACATTATAGATTTGAACAATAGTGCAAAAAGTACACAGGAGTACACCAATAATTATTTGATTATTGTCTGACCTTGATTAAATGTCATCACATTGGGCGAACTCAATTCTAATCATTGTACACAGATGGCTGGCATCGTGGACTATAAAAGACCCTTTCCTTTTTTTTTGGTTCAGTTTACAGAATTTTGGGCCTACGGCCTGTAACAATAATAATACCAATCAACTTAATGTTTTTGGAGTGACCTAGGAGTTGACTGGTATTGCACCTTTATTCATCTGATATTGCCTTGTGTCAAAGACATCTCCCTTGCTTCTGCTATGTCAGGCGGCTTCAATTAAAGCAGTCCAACTCTTCTTTCCTAATGTAGACCTCTGAAACTGGGCACCTCCAGCTGGTAGTTGTAATGTCTCTTTTTGGGATATTCCTGATTTTTGCCCTAAAACAATAATTCTTACTTCAAAATGACAATGACTTTATCAAACATCAGAAATTCAAGATAATAATTAGATCAACAAATCAAAGCACAATCCTCAAAATCAATCAAATCATGAATTCATTAGGAAAATGACTTGCTTGGAGCATGAAATGGTCCCTGTACCTTCCATTCCTGGCCCCAGGGAGCATGAAATGGTTCCTGTACCTTCCATCTCCTAGCCCCAGAGCATGAAAGGGTCGTTGTAGCATTCAACTCTTAGCCCCAGAGCATGAAAGGGTTTTTGTCCTTCCAACTCCTAGCCTCAGAGCATGAAAGGATTACGTCCTTCCAACTCCTAGCCCTAGAGCATGAAAGAATTATGTCCTTAGCCCCTAAGCATGAAAAGGTTTTGTCCTTCCAATTCCTAGCCCTAGAGCATGAAAGGATTACGTCCTTCCTAAATGGAAAGCTCTCTTTTATATCTCATGTTTGAGGGGTCACAAAACTTCATTTTATGTCTTTTGACCATTCATTAAAACTAATTAAATTTTAATTATATTATATTTTTTTAATTATTATTCTTATTTTAATTTATTATTATTGATTATTAAATCTTATTTCAAAATGGATACATTAAAGTCCACCCTTCCCAAGATTGCTTGTCCTCAAGCAATCGCAAATTAGGATAGCTTTAGAATTTATCCTTCACTTGACTAAATCTCAAAATTGTGAAATGTATGATGATGCATGAATGTAGTCTGTGATTATGTTACGTCCATGAATCCATTTTGTATAATCTGTTTAGGTCATTTTATTTCTTCATAGTTAAGAGTCAAGACATTCTATGTAGAGTATTGCAGTCTATTGAAATTAGACTTTTAAGTTATTCGATCAGTGGAGAATATAGGGAAATTTATGGTTTGGTGTGCGGTTGATGAATATTGAAGATAATTTGCTTGCATCCCATGAAATAACAGAAGTTAAGCTAGTTGTGGTTGGAAAGGGAAAACATGTCTTAGTTCATGCCATAGTGATATAAGGATGTAGATAGCTAGAGGTTTGAAGATTCAATATTGTGTATTCACTGTTTTTGAAGCTACCTAATTATAGAATTGAATTTTTTGAGTGCAAAATCTGTGTACAACAGATAAAAATTAATGTGGCATTAGAATGTATTGTCTGAAAATTTTGGGATCCTTGTATGGAGTGGACTGCTACATGTGAGAGGGATCTATTGTGCTTATGTTATTGAAGTGATCCTTAGGCTGGCAGGAACCTGGCTTGGATATGTAATGTCCCCAAGTAAGTTTAACCATTTAAGACATCATAGAAATAGAATAGGACGCTTTGATACCTCAGTGTGACGACTCCCTCGGGGTTTTTGGATCCAAGCCCAGGCCTAATTTTGGGACGACAACCTCAAGGTCTTACATGGGTCGCTGATCTCTACCCATCTTGGGATAGATGCCTGATGGTTTTACACAGGCCTTTCCCTATTCATTCATACAACCTTCCAACTACATTCATATTAAGGATTAACAATTTGTTTATGTCTTGTTTAATTGTTCCAACTTGTTCATTTGCTAGTTACGGATAAGAGTTTGTATGATAAAGAATAAATAGTTCTGGATTCATAGATGTGTTACAGATAAGAAATTAATTGTTGAATTATTGCGATTTTATTAAAACACTGATATATTTGACATCCCCTTTACAGTTTATTCTAGTAATCATGAATTAAATTACTAATGTTGTATTTTGCTGTATTATGGATGACTTGCAATAAATATATATTTCTGTGTAAATTATGTGTACCTTGGCAGGATCACAGCGGAATTCCTGTAAACTGATCCCAGACACGTATTCCCAGCCTAAGGAAATCGTGTGCAGTGGATGTCAACCAATGGCTAGTGATTAGAGCAGCGTATATTCCAACTGAAGTCCAGACGTGATTTTTCCTCAGCGATTTCGATTTCCTCCCCTTTATATCTCTCAATTTGAGGGAGAGGTCACACCTCTTCATCATGTATTCCCTTTGGAAAGAGTGCAACTCTTCATTATTTCTACCCTTTGAAAGGGACACAGCCTTTCATAATCAGATGTGCACTTATTATTTAAATCAGATCTGCACTTCTCATTAACAAATTATCCCCCCTCTCAAATGAGGTTCTCTTCTCCCTTTTATATCTCATTGTTGAGGGAGTCACAGCTTTTCCTTTCATGTCTTTTGACTTTTCATTAACTTAATTAATTTTAAATTAATCATATTTAATTATATTATTTTATATTTTAATTTAATGTTTAATGTTTTAATTTTATTATTATCATTTATTATTAAATTCTATTTCAAGGTGGGGACATTAGAATGCATTGTCTGAAAATTTTGGGATCCTTGTATGGAGTGGCCTGCTACATGTGAGAGGGATCTATTGTGCTTATGTGATTGAAGTGATCCTCAGGCTGGCAGGAACCTGGCTTGGATACCAATTGTAATGTCCCCTTTTGGGATATTCCTGATTTTTGCCCTAAAATAACAATTCTTACTTCAAAATGGTAATGACTTTATCAAACATAAAAAATTCAAGATAATAACCAGATCAACAAATCAAAGCACAATACTCAAAATCAATCAAATCGTGAATTCCTTGGCAACCGACTTGCCTATAGCATGAAAGGGTCCCTGAACCTTCCAACTCCTAGTCCCAAAGCATGAAATGGTTTTCATCCTTCCAACTCCTAGTCCCAAAGCATGAAATGGTTTTCATCCTTCCAACTCCTAGCCCCAAAGCATGAAAGGATTATGTCCTTTAACTCCTAGTTCCAAAGCATGAAAAGTTTACGTCCATCCCAAATGAAATGATCTTCCTTTTAAATCTCATGTTTGAGAGAGTCACAACTCTTCATTCTATGTTTTGTGACCATTCATTGAACCTAATTAAATATTAATTATATTATATTTTACTTTATTATTTTTAATTTTTAATTTACGATTATTTATTATTAAATCCCATATTGAAAAGGGGACATTACAATGGTGAAGCCAGTGGGTAATGCTGATCACTCTGAATTAAGTTGGACTGCATATTCAATATTGCTCAATGTGTATGACAATTTTTAAACCCAAGGGCGCTGTAGTGGGGGGTTCGTCCCAATCCAGCAAGTTGCAGAGCAACTTCGAATTGTTAAACTCTCATACCTAAAACAAGAGGAATGAAGCTGCCTATATTCCCCAGTCCAAACCAAGAGCAAGTAGGCCTGGAAGTTTGAATTCCCTTTTTTGGCACCAATACAAACAAGAAGTCGGCCCAAAACATTATTATTATTAAAAAATAATAATAATGATATCATAATATAGTGTTTAAAAACACTCTTAGTTAATTAAAAAAAAAATTTATTTAAGGCCCAACGAAAGGACATGACAGTCCTCTGGCCCCAATTTTTTCTCAAGCAATGATGACTTCGGAGTAACTGCCCACTTCATATCAAGGTAGCATGTCAGGTGGTGATGCTTATCAATCCAGGGCTTGGAAATCCTAAATTTTTGACTGTGATGCTCCAAACTGCTCGTTTACAGCCGTTCAAGGAAGGTACAACTAGTGGAAGCATCATTCCTTTGCTGTAACATTGCAATCCTGTGATCTGGATTGGAGGTATAATAATTGGAAACCAACCTCGGAGTGGTTTCTTGGTTATCTTTATGTGGTGAGTGATTTGGCTTGCCTGAACATTGCCTTCCACTCTTTTAGCTTCAACCATACTTGGATCTCCATTCAATATACCTTTCAACTATGTTCGGATGTCCATTCAATATGTCTTGTCACCTTCTTCCCACTCGCCCTGAGTTTGAACTCTATGGTGAACTCTGCCATAGGGTATACCCTTGACATGATGAATTCTCCTATGACACAGAAGTTGCTGCAGTCCGTGCATCCATCCAGCTGTTGTGGCCACTTGTTCATCATAGGTAAAGGATTCCAACCACCTATGCGAGCTTCCTGACTGTATCCTTGAGCCACGATGAGATCCATAATGCTACTGTGGGCTGGTCCCTCCACAGAGTGACACAAATCAGCTTGCATGTATGGATGTGTTGACGTGTATTTTGTACACTATCAAACACATAATAAAATACCCAAAGGTACCTTATCCTCTCTTGAACAAAGTCTCTGATTGCTGAAGATGTCGCAAAAAAGGATCAATCAAGGTGACTCCAAGGTTCTTTGATGTAGGGTCTCTATGTGTGGATAAGCACCAGTGGTCGTTGTGAATGCTGTTTCATCAAGGGGCCTTACGTTTCCGAATTGCAGGAACAGAATTTCCTAAAATTAACAAGTTCTCAAAAAAGATCAATAGGTAAGGTTTGCAAGAGATAGATTCTAATCTAATCCTAAGAATAACTCAACGTGGGCTAGACTTGGTAAGATTTTACCAATTTCAGTATTGCCAAGGAATTACAACTTTACTGGAATTGATGCGATCTTCTAAGGTGAATAATGATTTTTCGAATCATTAAGAATTATAGATACTACCATGAAGATGCATATCAATAGTTCAATAATGATTGAAAGTTCAAGCCATCCAAATATCTCCAGTTGACCACACAAGGCGTCCTTACAATCAGTAAGAAGCTAGTGGTTTGGAACGTGAATCTCACCAAAGATCAAGCCCAACACTTAGTCCTTCAAACTTAAATACTATTTCGACTGAGAATGATTCAAGAAAGTAAACAACCATGAAGATAGCCACGAGAATTGCAATAAAACACCATAACTTCAATATTTTATTGATCTCCAAGCCAACATAGACAACAATTGCTTGAAATTCTTTCTTCAATGCTCAATCTTGCTACAAAATAACTTTCTTCTTTCAAAAAGCTCTAATCTTCTAACTTCTAATTGCAAATCATCTAATCTCTAATGACAAAATGAAAATGAGTGAGGGTATATATAGCATCCTCAATTACAATGAACGGCCTAGATCAACAGAAGATCAATGGCTGAGATTATGACACCTAAACCCTAATTAGGGTTTATTACAAAAAGTCCCCTTTTTATTGAACAATATTAAATGCATAGCCAAATATTTAATTGGCACAAAAATCTAGGAAACATAGACCAATGATAATTAAAGTGCCACATCATCTACAACAACCTTTCTTCTAGAATCTTATTCCCTTTCCAATGCTCTTTCTTAGCATATGCAACGAATCTAGACACAATTCCTTCAATCTCAGCAATAGGAATCTCGGGAAGATTCTTCAGTCGTTCCTCCAAGTGGATGACCTGATTGAAAGCCTCGAGAAGAGACGCATCCCATCCAGGCTCAAGTTCTTTGATTTTCTCAATCAGGAGCATGGTAGCAAACATTTGATCCCATTGCTCATCTGTGATAACATTATCATCTTTGCAAAAGATAACCTTGACCTTTTTTTCCAACTCTTGAAGATCCACATCTGTCTCAACTTCGATCCTTCTGCCAAGAATAGTACATAACACCCCAAACACCTTGTCCTGAATCGGATGGATGACTTCTTCAACTTGATTGTATTTGGTGTTGATGTCTTCAAAAAGAACTTCCTTCATCTGAAGTAGGGTTGACCATTGGAGTAAATTATGAGCTCCTCCATCCATTATCTTTTCTTGTGCTAGGATTTTCCTTGGTGTTTGCCTGATTACTTGTAGAACAGGAATGATAACATCTCTAGTGTGGGCAAAGGCGGCTATTGTTATCATTAGGTTGTGGATGATCTCAAGAACCTGGATAGCTCGGTGGATAGTCTGCATCATTCTTGTTGCAAACTCAACGGCAACTGTATGGGATTTGTCAATCCAAGAGCTCATAAGCTGGACCAAGCTCTTGACTCTCTCTGCCTCACCAACTGATTCAAGGGGAAGTGCTTGCACATGAGATACTGCTGGATCCTGACGTCCCAAAGGCTGATTGAGATGGCTAAAGTAACCTCTCCAAGCACCTCTCTCTCTCTCAAGCTTTCTATTTTTTTCCATTTCTTCCTTAAGTTTATCTTTAAGTGCCTCAAATGAATCAGTTGCCTCCTCCAGTGTCTGCTCGGCGGTGAGTGGACCAAGCTCAAATGTTTCTACATCATACTCCTCTGCGAGGATTTCACCTTCATACTTGTCCATTGCTGGTGTAGCTATCTGCAATTTCCTGGATCCTGTCTCATCTCTGATCATCTTGGACATCTTAGTGGCCTTCCTTTTCTCTGTTACTTCCTGAGAATTCCCTACAAGACTTTCTAAATCAATTATATTATCTTCGTCCTCGATCACAATCACCCTTGTTAGTCTCTCTTTCAGCCAATCTGGAATGGCTGATCTCGTCTCTCTAACTTGTATCTCTTTAGGCAATGATTCTTCTTCTCGGAGAGGAGATGTCACTTCATCATTATTCTTGTCTTCATGTAGCTCATTGACTTGGAGAGATTGACTTGATGAACGTTGAGGCGCCTGTCCTTCTTCGTGTTTATCATTCTGAACCATTGATTCCTCCACTTCAAGTGCCCTTTTCTCTTGTCTTTGTCCTTTTTTCATGTCGAGAAGATGTGCCGGATGAGCGATCTCGATTGGCCTCTTGCTTCTTCTTGGAGGATTCCCTTTTCTCAGGTCTTTCTTTCCTCTTTGCACCTCTAGGATGAGGATTGCCCTCACTTGCGCTTCGAAGATTGCCTTCGCTTGTGCTTCTAGGATGAGGATTGCCTTCACTTACACTTGCTCCTCCTTCCCCTAGTCTTTCCTCCAAAGTAAAAGTCATAGGTATGTTCTGTTCTCTCAACTTTTGATGTTGCACATCAACCCATCTGCGAGTACAAGACAAAATTGGAGCCATCAAAGCATCTAGATCCAAAACCTCAGGATCGTTCCAATCTATCCTCACTGCTTTGTTTTCTCGGTCATAAGATGATTGGAGATGTCTGCCACTGTCCTGAGCTTGATTGGCCACTCTGTAGACTTTGCATCTCCTGATGAAATCTAAAGGTAACCTGGAATGCATCTTTCTTTTCACTTCTAAATCATCTGAGAGATTCATCCAAAAGTCCTCTACCTGAAATTCATGCTTGTACTTTCTACCAACCATCTCTTCTATATACCCATAAGGATCAAAATTCTCTCTCAAGGCAAAGAATGAAAATGAATATAAGGCCAACTCCCTCTCTGCGTCATCCATGGCTAGAGCATTAGGACATACCTCAACTGAATTTCCTAATATGATAGGTACAGGAATTCCATTTCCATGCCTGTGTCTGAATGCCTTTGCATAAGCTACCAACTGCCTAGTCACCTCAAGTAGCACTATCCTGTCTGTTGGATATCTCGGCAACATATAGGGAGGCGAAGGACACCCATGAACTCTAATATATGTAAATTTTTGGAATTGGATGAACCAAGCACCACACCTCTTTACAAGCTCCTGTGCATCTTGAGATAGCCGATTGTGAATCCTGCCTTGCAATGTCGTGGTGATGTTCATCGTGAAGGTATCATTGACTAACTTGTAGTCACTTCCAGGTGGATGATGCAAATGAACATAAGAATCACAAACTCTGACTTCTCCGGGCCCTCTTCCGATCACTCCTTTGTGAGGTAGTCCTGCATATTCAAAACTCCTGATCAAGGCATATATGATGTATGAGCTCATGTGGAATGACTTGGTAGCCTTTAGTCTTCTCAACTGCACGTCCAAGCAATGGCTAATAATTCTAGCCCAATGAATTGTTCCTTTTCCTTGAACTATCACTTGGATGAAGTAGAACATCCACTTCTCAAAGTAGAAGGCCTGAGGAGCCCCTGTAACTCGATTGAGCAAAGTTATCAAATCTCTGTACTCCTCCTGGAAGTCGATCCTATGTGGTGTGGTGGGAATCTTGCTCAGGCGAGGACGACTTTTGAGTAACCAATTCTTATTAATGATGCTCAAGCAAGTGTCAGGATCATCTTCATACATGGACCTGGCTCCTTCTAAGCTTTTGTAAATCATATCCCTATGTTCTAGAAGATGAAGAGCCTCACTTATAGCCTCCTCTGAAAGGTAAGCCAAAGTGTTTCCCTCCTTGGACACGATCGATCTTGATTGTGGGTCATAATGGCAGGCACACTAGATCATCAGCTCATGGCTTTGGACTGCTGGAGGGAAACCGGCCGCCTTGATAATGCCACTTTCAATTATTCTCTTTGCGACAGGTGATGACTTTCCAATGTAAGGGACCTCTCGAAACTTCTTCACACTGAAGTTTCCCAAGTTGGTATCTCCAATGTTGCTCCACTTTGACATGATCTTGGTCTCCAATTCTTCATTCCTCTGATCTTCCTTCATGAGAGCTGGACGACTAGTGGATGCTCCCGCTTTTGGGGTCGCCATCTTGACACCTACACAGCATTTCATAATGAGTAATATATTTTGCAATTTAAACATATAGAGTAGAAAGGAAAATTGAAGCATTTAATTTAGGAAACTTCATGATAAATCTTTGAATTATCATTTCCTAAATTTAACTACGCAATTTGAAATTCAAAATTCAAAATTTCAACATTGGACTAGGAAGATCTCGCCATACCTCCACTTGAGGATTAATTCTAAGAAATGATGCAAAATTAGGAAAATTCGCTAGGGAAAAGGTAGATCGAAGTCTTCAAAATGCGCTTCCTTTATCAACTCCACCACCCCTAGCCTTGAACAAAATTCGCTCCAACTTAGACCAGATTTCGCACCTTTTATTGCTTCTCCAAATCGCACTTGAATGAATGATTGAATGATTGATTAAAATGGTTCAAAATACCAATGTTATATAGGCGCTCACCACTTCCTTTTCCCATAGGCCGACTTGGTAAAATAAAACCCAAAATAAACAAAAATTAATAAAAGAAGAGGCCGACTTTACAAAAATATTAAAATGATACCTCAAGCGCTCTATCTTTTAATTTTTAATTTAATAATAATTAATTTCGAATGCCTAAATAATAATAAAAATCGATTTTCCAAGGCTTAAATTAATTATTAAATACCAACGCACCCTTATTAAATGCCAATTTAATAAAAAAAATTTCCAAAATATTTCAAAGTTTTAGCGAACTTGACATCTAACGTGGTTTGGAGGATATTGGTGCCCAGGCATGGTGAAAAATAGTGGATGTCAATAACCTCGCTCTGGTTCCTTGGAGAGGGACAGGAGCGTCTTTTCATTTTAGACCTGGCATCCCTCGTTTTTACGTTCAAAACCTCATCCTTGACGTTCAAAATGGCATTTTATTTGGAACTTTAAGTTCAATTCATGTGATCTTTGGAAGGAGCTTGCCTTAAAGCATTTTCGCCCTGGTCCCTTGGTGAGGGATAGGAGTGATTTTTGTCTTTTGTCCTTGATCTTTATCTTCTAAATTGCCAATTCAAGTTTGGGGATAAGCAATGATCTTCATTGTTCGTTCTATGCATGTTCAACTCGCTTTCTCAAGACAAAATGGGCTTTCCAAAGATTTTCGCCCTGGTCCTCCAGTGAAGGACAGGAGCGATTTTTGTATTTGAGCCTAGGATTGTTGATTCTTGGAGGCGATTCCTTGTTCACTATCTTTCGAAAGGCATTCCCCATCTTTTATCACCTTGTCTTGGCGTGGTTTTGGAGGAAAATTGTTGATTTTATAGAAAATCGCCTTGGTCCTTCAGTGGAGGACAGGAGCGCTTTTTAATTTATTGCACAATCTCTTGACCACATCGACCTTCAGTTACTCCTAAGGCATAAAACATGATTCCCCATTCCATCTTGAGTCTTGGAAACAAAAGTAGCATTTCAAAATGTTAGGCGATTAGGCATATTTGAAGATTTCGCTTCAGTTCTTTGAGGAGGGACAGGAGCGCTCTAGCCAATTTTCATTGAATTTTATGGTCTTTGCAACTTCATTCCTCCTTGAAGCACTTTAAATATCATTGCAATCTCGTGCCTTGGTCGGGATTCGTCCAAATTTGGAGGGGGAAGCTAGATAATGTGTTTTTCACCCTGGTCCCTTGGTGAGGGACAGGAGCGATTTTGCAATTATAAGCTCACTTGTGCTTTGCTAGTCTTCGAAATTATCTCCAATGGATCGATTACGTCCTCTTTCATTCATCTCAAACACAAAACTTAACTTTTGCAAGATATTTGCCTTGTTAGAAAATCGCTCTAGTTCCTTGCTGGGGGACAGGAGCACCCTTTGAAAATCGCTCTGGTTCTTTGAGGAGGGACAGGAGCGATTATGTCACTTAGGTTGATTTTCTTCATTGTGGCCCACTCAAGTTATATTCAACGGACAGAACACACTCCCCTTGACCTCTTCAAATCGTAAAATCACTTAAATCTTGCAAGGATAATGCAAATTTGGAATTCAAGCTCCTGTCCTTCAGTGAGGGACAGGAGCGCCTTTTGCCCTCTAGGCCAAATCGTTACAATTTTCATCTCGAAATTCCTTCGCTGGAGAAGATATCATCCTTTTACAAGCCATGAACGAGAGCCCAAGTCCAGGAAAGGTCCCAAAAGGTGTGTGTAAAGAAAATTGCCCTGGTCCCTTGGTGAGGGACAGGAGTGAATTTATCTTGCTAGGTAAAAGGTCCAACCTTTCATTGCTTTTAACTGAGTCTGGATGCTCCATTATGCTCATTTCATCCTTCATTGTGTCCTTAATGGTTCAATTTGATCAACCAGGGCCAAAAATGACCAAAATAAATCATTTCGCCCTGGTCCTTCAGTGGTTGACAGGAGCGAATTTATCTTAATCCTTCAAATTTCATCATTTTCAAACCTTCAAAATCCTTAAAATCTTCAATTCACGTCCAATCATCTCCCCTGGAGACCCTGCACAAAACAATTTAAACAAGTCAGAAACCAATATGCACCAAATAACATTTTCGCCTTGGTCCCTGGGAGAGGGACAGGAGCGATTTCACCTTTATAAGCCAAAATATCCACAATTTAAATCTTCAATCACTTCACCAGGCAGGGTTAGGTCATCTTCAAGGCCAGGGACCAGTTAGCAAGCCTTCAACAAAATTTTAATCAAAACTTAACTAGGCAAGAATACACAATTCCATCATCAAAATGCTAACACTTAGACATAGCTTGAATTTGCCTCAAAATCCTGATTAGACCTAACCTGAGATCTATCTGAGCTCACTGTCTCAATCCCAATCCTCGGGAGGATGCATAATAACTTTCAAAATTTGACTGGACTTGTCTCAAAAAAAACATATCCAAAAGAAACCCCCAGGGTTTAGCCCTAGTCCAGACAACTCACTCACTCAAAATCCTAGAAGAAGAGAGAGAACAGGCAAAACAGAAGCAAGAAGAGGGGGTCCCCATTCCAATGGGGCGATGTGTGAAATGGTCACAACAGGATGCAAGGGAACACCCTCACTTCGCACAAATATACAGCTGTCCATGTCTGAAAACATTAAGGCCAACAATATAGGAATGATGTAACAGCTGTAATTATGACAAACACCTGCAAAATTGAGCAATGAGCAATGTGATGCAACGATAATGTCCTGAAAGGCCCCAAGCACTTTCTTGTCTTGAGAGAATATCTTTACTAATCCAATTATGAAGAGAAACTGCATCAGGTTGGGCAATGGATTGTCAGAATTTGTGGCTTCATTTTGGAGGATTTAATTGAGATCAAAAGCGAAGATTTTCCTGATTTGAAATAGCAAAGATGTTAGTTCAGCAATTAATTCTGTAATGTTTTCTTTGCACTGTAAAAGGTAATCTGCTAAACAAGCGAACTCCTGAATTCCGATGACTAGTTTGTCAACATCTGATGCTTTAAACCTTAAGAGTCTTTTCAGGGTCTTGGGTGAAAAAATTAATGACATTGGTAATAGCAGTTGCAGACTTTACATCGATGACACTAATTGTACTCCTGGTATCAGAAAGAGAAGTGGATTTTGCTTTGACAAAAGACCAAACACAAGTGTGAGGATCTCCAGTACTTTCAGCATCAATTATCATGGCATATTTGACCTTGCCAGTATTTTATACAAGTCTACCCCCTCAGCATCAGCAGCAAGGATTATATCAAGCGCGTTTCTAGCTTCTTGAACAATCATATTTTCTTGGACAAGGTTTAGTTTTTTTAACAATTCAAAGTATCCCTGATTGGCAGCTTGAAACTTCAACTCTTTTTGGGTGAGAGCATCTTCTAAGAAAGCTCTATCTTCTTGTTCCTTGGCGCCCATCCTATCATCTCCTTTACATGTAATAATAACCTCCACTGAACCCAAATCTGAAATAGTAGTCATAACAGCATTCTATTTTCTTTCAATGGAATGTTCTTGAATTGTTTGGATATCAGATGGATCTCCAGATCTTGGAACATCATGTTTACAAATCTGCATTAGATTCTTTGTTCCGTTAATTTTAGGTGCTCAGATGTTAAACAAATTAATTAACTATAATCAGACTGTGAATAAACAGTAATAGTAATGAAACACAAGACACAAGACACCAATACCCTGGGAAAACCTCCCTCTTGGAGGTGAAAAACCCAGCCTTAAACTATGAAGTATATTATCTCAATGATAGGCAATTACAATCATAACAGACTTATCTCTGATTGTTGTCCAAACAGCAAGTTGACAAAATGAAAGAGGATGCAGCCCTAACCAGCAGTAGATGACCAAGAGAGCAATCAGCAGAAGATAGCTTCAATAGACTGGAGCAGAAATATCCTTGGATTTCGCCAAGATGTAGAGCAACAATTCGCAAGTGTAGAGGAGCAGATCGCTAAGTGAAGAAGAGCAGATAGCTAAAGAGCAGATCACATTTTTGCAAGTAAGAATGGATGTGTTTGACTTCATCTTGAGGTTGATTATAAATATCCTCCTTTTGGCAGTAGAGACTCTTAGGTCGGCTTGCAACTTTATTGATTTAATGTTATATTGTTATTGCATATTACCACGTTGGACATTTGGGTCCAGACCAATAGTTATTGACATGCCTTTGCACGTTACATTTTGGGCCCAGCCCAATGACACATCAAATTGCCTTTCCCACATTACATTTGGGTCCAGCCCATTTAGCAAATACATTGAGATATCATATACATATTTAATTATCATTTAACATCAAAGTTTGATAATAAGATATCCGAACTTAGCTAATATTTTCAACACCCCCTATTAGCTAAGGAGGATAACTGCCACATGTCATGATCCATTCATGACTTTCATCTTGCATTGCCTGCAAGAGTGAATGTATAAACTTCATAGAGTATACCTGCAACAAAAAATACATAAATATCATGAACTCATTTCATGATGTCCATCTTACATTGCCCGCAGAGGATGGAACCACCTGCCCGCAGAGGGTGGAAGAGGTTTTACACCTCAGCCTTCTCCCAGAGAAGGATACACTGTCACCTTGCATTGCTCGCAGAGGGTGACTCCACCTTGCATTGCCCGCAGAGGGTGGAAGATGCAAACTGAATTGCATTACTAAGATTGAGACTCCCTCTCAATCAATGTTGTGTTCTCCACCATTCCAAGCTTCTCTTTGAAGTACTCAAACTTCACTTGAGCTAGAGGCTTGGTGAGAACATCAGAAACCTGTTCATCAGTGCTGATATATTTCAGCTGGATAGCACCTCTTTGTGCCATATCACGAATATAATGATAATGAGTTTCCACATGTTTTGACCTGTCATGAAACACGAGATTGTTAGACATTTTAATACAACTCTGGTTATCACAATAAATAACAGCGGATTCCCATGGTTGTCCAAACAACCCAGCAAGAAGCTTGCGAAGCCAAACTGTTTCTCTAGTTGCCACACTTGAGGCAATGTATTCAGCTTCTGCAGTACTTAATGCAACTGAGGACTGTTTCCTACTGGCCCAAGAGATCATAGCGGAACCCAAGCTGAAACAGATTCCTGAAGTGCTTTTCCTATCAGTAACACTTCCAGCCCAATTAGAATCAGAGTAGCCTTCCAAGTTGATTGCTGTGTTGATCGAATACTTCAGCCCATAGCCAATTGTTCCACGCAAGTATCTCAGGATGTGCTTGGCTGCCATCGGGTAAACATGCTTTGGCTAGTTCATGAATTGGCTAAGTGCATTCACTACATAGTAGATATCTGGTCTAGTGTTGACTAGATACATCAAGGATCCAATCAACTGCCTGTATTCTGAGGGATTTGCAAAATCAGAGTTAGTTGCAGAGATACTCAACTTCTTCAAGTTAGTTTCCATTGGAGTAGACATAGGTTTACAATCCATCATACCAAATCTTTTCAGTATATCAATAGTATATTTTCCTTGACTTAGAATAATTTCATTAGGTCTTTGCCACACTTCTAACCCTAGAAAGTAATGCATTAGACCTAGATCCTTCATTTCAAATTCAGTAGCTAATTCTTTCTTACACCTAATGATGAGACTATCTTCACTAGTTAGAAATAAATCATCAACATATAGAACTAGAATTAGCATTTCACCATTAAATACTTTAAAGTAAATGTTAGGGTCAGCATCATTCTTATAAAATCCTAAACTAACTAAGTACTTATCAATTCTTTCATACCAAGCTCTAGGAGCTTGCTTGAGGCCGTAGAGAGCTTTCTTCAATCTGCACACATGAGTTTCTCTATTGTGGATCTCATAACCTTCAGGTTGTTCAATATAGACTTCTTCTTCAATGACACCATTAAGGAAGGCAATCTTTACATCTATTTGATTTAATTTCCAACCTTTGGTTGCAGCAGTAGCTATAATAGTTCTAATAGACGTATATCTAGCAACAAGAGCAAATGTTTTTTCATAATCTATACCTTCCTTTTGAGAAAAACCACGAGCTACAAATTTAGCTTTATATTTCTCTATGCTACCATCAGCAACATGTTTAATTTTAAACAACCATTTGGAAGAAACAACAAACTTACCTTTAGGTCTAGGCACAACATCCCAGATATCATTCTTGATGATGGATTGATACTCTTCGTCCATAGCTAACTTCCAAGCTTGCTGGTTCATAGTTTCTTCTATGCTGGATGGTTCAGCCTCAATGATGTTGCACATCATTGCAAAATAGTTGGAGAGCTTCTAAGGTCTCTTACTTTCTTTGAAAGTGCCACTAGGAGCTGCAAACTTTTTTGCGTCTTGAATTGTACTTCTAACCCAAAGTGGTCTTTTCTTGCTAACTGCAATATCTCTAGGTCCATTAGTTGGAACCAGAGGCTTAGGAGGATCATCATGCTCAATAGGTTCAGGGGGCTCAATAGGCTCCCTCCGAATCTCAGGGTTAGTATCAATATCCATATTTTGATTATCATTAACTTCTTTATCATTTTCAACAAGAGAACCTTTAGATTTCTTGAAAGCAATATTTTCTTCAAAGGTGACATCCCTACTTACCTCAATGTACCTTTGACCAGGAATGTAGATGCGAAATGCCTTGGAGGATTCACTATACCCAACAAGGATACCCTTCTTCCCGGAAGGCTCTAACTTAGTCCTCTTTTCCTTTGGCACATGAACATAGATAGGACTCCCAAAGATCCTTAGGTGGCTGATATCTAGTTTGACTCCTGTGAAGGCTTCCTCGGGAGTTACGTTCTTCAGGACACAGTGAGGACATCTATTCTGAATGTACACAACAACCTTGGATGCTTCAGCCCATAAGAAGGTCTGCAGTTCCTGATCGTGAATCATAGCTTTAGCGGCTTCAACGATGGTTCAATTCTTTCATTCAGCTACACCATTTTGCTGAGGATTGTAGGGAATGCAAAACTCCCTATTAATTCCTGTTTCTACACAAAAGTCATTGAAACTACTTGAGGTGTACTCACCTCCATTGTCAGATCTTAACACTTTGATTCTTTTGCGAGACATATTTTCAGCTAGAGCTTTAAATTCCTTAAACCTACTTAACACTTCATCAGATTCTTTAGATTTTAGAAAGTAAATCCAAGTCTTTCTAGAAAAATCATCTATGAATGTAAGATAGTATAGAAATCCGCTAGGTGAAGGAACAAACATAGGCCCACATAGATCAAAATGAACAAGTGCTAATTTTTCCTTAGCTCTACTTTCACCTTTATGGAATGGACTTTTAGTGTTCTTACCTAATGCACAACCTTTGCAAGAATCATCATGAGATTGATTAAGTTTACGCATACCTTTAACCATCTTCTCAAGTGAAGGAAGTGCCTGATAGTGAAGATGACCGAGCCTTCTATGCCATAGCTCGCTGGATTCAAGAGCTTCATGAATGAGTGCTCGAATGGGGTTAGCTGAAAGCTTATACAAACTATCATATCCATTTCCAATAACACGAGCAGATTTAATACTAGATTTCATAGGCCATGCAAGTACTTTACCTTCAAAAAATGCTATTTGATAACCTTTATCTTCTAGGGCAGAAATGGAAATTAAATTCCTTTTAATTCCAGGGACAAATAAAATATCACTAAGATGCAAGGACATACCAGATTCTAAATTTAAAGAAGTACTACCAAAGCCTCTTACCGAATACTATGCATCATCACCAATTACCACATGAAGATTGGACTCTTTCTTCATCAAGTCTAAGAGATGCTCTCGATATCCCGTGATGTGTCTAGATGCACCACTGTCAATCAACCAAGTGTTGCTATCGGTTGGCACATTGCTGGACAAAGCAGAAATGAAGAGATAGTCTTCATTATCCTCTGAGTTTGCAACTTCATTCAGGTTGGCCTCCCCTTGCGTGGGCGAATTCTGACATTCTTTGGCATAATGTCCAAACTTGTCGCATATGAAGCAACGGACACATGAAAGATCCCTTGGCTTCTTCCTTGAATCGAAAGCTGGAGGTCTGAAGTCTCTATCTCTTTTGAAGTTGTTCTTCTTCCAATGGCCTCCCTTCCTTCTAACATGTTGAGATGCAAGCACATGTTGATCTCCTCCATGAGAGTCTTTATGCATTTGTCTGGCAGCTAGGCAAGACTGCTCTTGAATGCAATCTGACCGGAGACGATCGAAGGAAGGGAATTCAGCTCTTCCACTTATGCTTTGAATGAAGGGATCCCAAGAGTTAGGAAGACCATTCAACGCAATCATGACAATATCCTTGTCCACAACCTCGCTTCCAATGGCGCTGAGTTGGTCCTTCAATTCTGAAATCTTCATGAAGAAGGACATGGCTGAATCTCCTTTGCACATTCTGACTTGAAGAAGTTGCTGCCTCAATGTGAGTGTCTGGCTGATATTGTTGATCTTATATATCCCTTCTAGATGTTTGAACATCTCTTGAGCTGTCTTCAATTTGGAGATGGCTGGAACAAGATGGTCCTTCATGGAATCAATAAGGAATTTCTTCGCTTTGAGGGCATTCTTCTTGAATTGCTTTAACTCTTTTGGATCCGAAGGTTCAGTTAGATCCGTATCTTCCACAAACTGTAACAGCTCTAACTCTTCAAGGGCAAGGAGGACACGAACCTTCCATGATGTGAAATTTAGGGCACCTTCAAGTCTATCCTCTACTTTCAGACCTGTAACCATCTTGCAAGACTAAAACAACAAACTGAAAGTGAAGAGCAACTAATAATCTGATTATGCAATGAACCTAAAGCTCTGATACCATGTTAATTTTAGGTGCTCAGATATTAAACAAACTAATTAAGTATAACCAGACTGTGAATAAACAGTAATAGTAATGAAACACAAGACACAAGACACCAATACCCTGGGAAAACCTCCCTCTTGGAGGTGAAAAACTCACTCTTGGAGGTGAAAAACTCAGCCTTAAACTATGAAGTATATTATCTCAATGATAGGCAATTACAATCAGAACGGACTTTTCTCTGATTGCTGTCCAAACAACAAGTTGACGATGAAATAGGATGCAGCCCTAACCAGCAGTAGATGAACAAGAGAGCAGATCAGCAGAAGATAACTTCAATAGACTGGAGCAGAAATATCCTTGGAGTTCGCCAAGATGTAGAGCAACAATTTGCTAAGTGTAGAGGAGCAGATCGCTAAGTGAAGAAGAGCAGATAGCTAAAGAGCAGATCGCATTTTTTCAAGTAAGAATGAATGTGTTTGACTTCATCTTGAGGTTGATTATAAATATCCTTCTTTTGGCAGTAGACACCCTTAGGTCGGCTTGCAACATTATTTATTTAATGTTATATTGTTATTGCATATTACCACGTTGGATATTTCGGTCCAGACCAATAATTATTGACATGCCTTTGCACGTTACATTTTGGGCCCAGCCCAATGACACATCAAATTGCCTTTCCCACGTTACATTTGGGTCCAGCTCATTTAGCAAATACATTAAGATATCATATACATATTTAATTATCCTTTAACATCAAAGTTCGATAATCAAATATCCGAACTTAGCTAATATTTTCAACATGTTCCAGATAACCTTCTGGACAGTCTTGGACTCAAAGGAATAGGGACTTGAGAAGGAAAAGGTGCATTATAAGTAGGGACATTTATAGGCACTGAAAGGTCAAAATGTAGTCTTTTTGCATGACATAGCAAGATGGCCATGAGCATGAGGAGTTGAGGGGTAACCAAGGTCCATGCTTGCAGAAGCCTCAGGAATATTGATAGGCCTGGGTGGCTTCATTCCAGAAATGCCTATCCTTTCTCCCATATTTTTGCCACTAGAAGAATCTTATAGCACAAAAGTAAACAAGCTTGATCTCTTAAAAGCATGTGAGACGACATCCATATCAAAAGATGCAAGCTCCACCCAAAGTGGAAGGCATTGAAGCATTTCAAGGGCATCCTGTTGAAGGTTCTGTGTTTATACACAATATATCTGAATAGTCCCTTCTCTGTCAATGACATTTTCAACTGTGGTGGTAAAGCTCAAAATTGACATTGCTGCAGAAAATTCTGCCAGGTAGTCCACACGAAAGGCCACAGGCTTGGAGTTGTATTCAACATGTACAATATGAATTGCATTCGTTTTTGCATTTTCCAATAAGATCACACTATCACTGACCCCAACTTAGAATGCATCTTCATTCCTCAACTCTGATAAGCTTAAGAGCCTGCATACAATGCCACTCCCAGTGAGAGTGAACACAACTTCCAACTTCGATGCCTCAAGTAGTTTGTGGAAGCTCCATTGGCATAAGCAGCCTGCACAACTTGCAGCTTAAATGAATGGCATTTCTCTTGAAGAGTGTTCAACTGTTGCTTGATGAAAATAGCAAATAGAGCCAAGATTTTATCACCATCAATAAGATCAATGCTTTCCTTTTCCAAAAATGAGATGCAGAAATAAACAAGTTTGTCTGCCACACCATCCAAGCTTGCATACATTTTTCCAACATCACCAACTCCAAAGCCACATGACATCACTTTCTCCTTATGCATAAAGTTAGCTCCAATTCTTTTATTGAGGCAACTTTTCCCCTTCTTTGCCAGAGTTCTTGATCTGCATTTCTACCTCAAGAAATGGCAGTAACAGAAACAACTTTTCATTGGCTCCTTCTACTACCACATGTCCAACATAAGATTCTAATTCTAGCACTTTAAGGCTCAATGACATTAGAGTCCTGAATGAGCTTGACACTTGTTTGTAGTAATCAAATTCTGTTGCTGGCATAAATCTGTTTCTATTTCGGTCCATCCAGTGAAGTTGTCGAGGTGTCAAGATACCCATGTTAACAGCTACAACTCCTTTAATGACTTTGATTTCTTGCATGGTAGCACTAACTAATGATTCTCTAGTGGGCCTTCTGTCTCTTGCTACAAGTACCCACCCAGAACATGCTTCTTTGAGTGATATACCTTCATTCCTCATGAACTCCTTTATTGTTTGTACAACATCCTCTGGGTTGACAACATCGCCAAATTTTTTTCCAGAAATCTGCAAACTTTTGCTATTATTGCCAAACCTTTAACATTGATGAATGTGTAATCCAAGAGATTTGAGCCCCTTACACCACTTAGAATATTGCCTGGATCCCACACTATTACATATGTATGTCCTTGACCTTAAAGGAAGGGACTTTCATGCCCTAAACTATGGAGTATAATCTTGATCTCTCTGATACCATTAGGAGTTTCCACATATACTTGCAATCCCTCCTCATGGGGGTCAATCTTAGACTTGTTCTCCACAATAGCATAACCATGTTCTTGAATATCATCTTTACATGGTTCAATAACTTCCATACCTGAAAATTGGGTGGATGCTTCTTGGACATTACTTGCAATTATTGACACCTCTTCCTTTAACTCAAATTCTTCATGCCTCACCAACGGAGTCTTTCCCACTTCCACTTCATTGGTATTTTGCTGCTATGCGCAATTGTTAGAAATCTGTAAGGAATCTTCACCTTCAACTTGCTTGTAGGATTCCTCTTGTTCTTCCTCCGTGGTATCTTCTAGCCTTAGTTTTTCTTCTTGCTCTTTTATCACAACTTCTTTCTTGACCCCCTCTTGTGTTTCTGGCTTTGGTGTATCCTTCATTGTTTCAGGTTCCGTCATATTGGGTTCTCCCTCTTTCAAAAATGATTCTTTTGGCTCCTGTTCTTTGCACCTTCTCCTCTGCTCATTTCTTATTTTCATATCAGAATACTCCTCAAAAGAACATGTTATGATGAATGGCAGGATCTAGGACAACGTAATCAGCATGATATTTCTTGATTTCATCCTCTTGTTGTGGGTGTATAGGTTGTTCTTCTTGCTCCTTGGTTGCTATCTTAGCCATCTCTTTCAGATCTGTTCTTTCTTCCTTCAAAAACATTCTCTGTCTCTTGATGCTCCATCTGTGCGATAAATTCTTCTGATATTCCTGCAATTCCTGCAATTTTTCTAACATTTCTAATATGGATTTTTGAACTGTCTTCATCTTCTTGGCTTGCAAACATTAAACTTTGATATGCAACTGCAAAAGAATGACTTACAATGGACTTAATCTTACCATAAAATGATAAATTTATGATGATTCATAGGCTGACAGGATTCAGGCGCTGATACTGATGCAATAATCCCAGTGTGATACCATCCCTAGGGTACTACCGTTCTTTCAATGGATTGATATTAGTTTATCGGTTTACAGTTATGTTGGCATTATAGTGATGGTATGATGAAATAATAAGTATCCGGTAGATTACTAAGGGAGGGGGGGGGGTGTGAATCAGTAAATAGAAAAACTGATACAAACTTTCCCAATCTCAATCTCAATCACTCAAAGTAAACTTATCAATGAAATACCACTGTCAAAATAAAAACTCATAAGAAAACCGGTTGACTGTTACAACAACTTAACAGTAAATAACATTAAACTTGTAAACATCCAAATGCTTTATCATATGTCAACATACTTCATTTCTCAATGCTTCTGGTTATCATGCCTTATCAGAATAGTTAAGTAGTTAATCAAATCAACCATAAGATCATAACCACAAAAACATTCACCACATGACACAAGTATTTTTGACGTGGAAACCCAAATAAGTAAAAACCATGGTGACATGGGACTCACAAGATAACTATTTGAACTCTTCTGAAGTTCGCCCTGTTAGGAGCTAGGCCTGTTAAAGCTTTTACAAAAGTCCTGTTAAGAACTAATCTTGTTAGGAATCACCCGGTTAAGGGATTGACTACAAATTCCTTGTTAGAAGCAAGTACCCTGTTAGGAGTAACCTCGGTAGAGGATTTGAAAATCCAAGCTAATGGATCACCTTGTTAGAGGATTTAATAAGTAACCAAGCTTGTTAGAGCTTACCCGGTTAGGGGATTTCAGTTCTGCTGTAATTGTTAGAAAACAACGGGGGTTTGCTTGATCTGTCTGACTAACACTACACTTGCTTGATCAGATCCTTTTAAGCTCCTATCTGCCTTTACTCAAACTGAAGACTCATCTTTCGGTTCGGCAACCACACACTCAACTGATCTCAACCAACATCTTCAACTAGACAACTTCATCGACCTTATAAACAAATCAATTAGGTTGGTAACACAACAAAAACCTAATTCTCTCATAGAGATTACAAACAAATACGGTTCAAGTATGACAGTTGGATTACATAGCAGTCTCTACACATCAATCAAGAAAACCTCAACCGCTCCTTGATTACCGCTTCATCGAGCTCAGTAACTCATCATGTGCTTTGCATTAGATGCAATACACTTTGCTCATTCCCTAAACAAAAAAATGTGCCAAAACCATTTTGAATGTCTTCATACAATGACCATACGTTTGACCGTCATTTATCGCTCAACATCAGATCATAAACCAACATAACCAATTCAACAACCTTAATCGGTTATGGTTTAACAAAAACAACTGGTAGGTTTTATTGGTTACATTACATAGATAGGGTTTAACCTTTTACACCGGTTATCAGTTTGACTCACAAACTTACATACCGGTTTACAATGTCCTTCACAAAGCTCTTCCTACCGGTTACAAGACAATATCAACAATAATAACAATATCAGCAATATCATTACCGGTTAATTGACATCAATGACAACATAACATATCATTAATGCAATCTTCATGCAAATGCCAACATATAGATGTAAACAATAGTGCAGAAAGTACACGAGAAAACCAATAATTTCTGACTGTTGTAACGTTTTCATACATCGCCCCATTGCAAATGGGGACCTCTCACTTTTTGCTTTGCTGCTTGGGGTTTCTAGTTAGGTGTCAGTCCTTAGCCTTTAACCTTTTAGTGAGAGGAGATTAGCTCAGGTTGTCAACATGCAAGATAGAGGTTAAGTTATCGAGGTTTGTCATGGTCAGTGTGTCTAGATGAGATCAAGTAACCCAACGATCATTGAAAGCTTAACGCGCAAGATTGTCTAGGTGAGAATGTCATTTGACATTTTGTGCAAACCGGGCTAGATGTTGCACCCTAGGAAGTGTGATCTCAGGCTTACAAAATTGCCTCCCAATGATGAAATACATTCAAATAACGAAGAATGAAGGCAATGGACTCATGGAAGTTTGAAGAAGAAAAATTTGACTAAGTCAAAATTTTGCTTAAGTCATGGCCTTGATCCTAGCTTGCTTGCCAAGAGCAATTTGGGCAATTGAACCTAGGATTTGTGCCCTCCCTTTGAGAGCATCTAACAACGCCATCAACTTCCTCATGTGAGTAAATGAACATATAAAGTGTGCTTTGGGTCTTGGTCAAGCAAATATCATTTTCGTGTCTTGGTAGGCCAGACAAACTGATGGACCCTAAAAGTGCACCCATGTTAGAGAGGCAAGAATAACAAGATAATCTAAGGCAATGCTAGTAAGGGGTCAAGATTGAAGAATTTGGGTGTGAAGACAAAATTTGGCTAAGTCAAGATTTTGTTGAAGCCAAGGACCTTGCCTTCAAGCAAGAAGTTGTGTGAATGAAGGTGAAAAATGCGCTCAAGCAAGAAGTTGTGCAAATGAAGGTGAAAAATGACCTCAAGCAAGAAGTTGTGCGAATGAAGGTGAAAAATGTACTCAAGCAAGAAGTTGTGCAAATGAAGGTGAAAAATGTGCTCAAGCAAGAAGTTGTGCAAATGAGGGGTGAAAGTGCGACCAGGCAAGGATGTCAACTCAAGCATAATGTAACGTGTTGGAGAGTATGAGATGAAGTGTGTGAAGTTGAATTTGATCCTAGACCTAAATGCAACATTCATGTCATACTTTCTTATTTGATTCATAGTGTTTTAATTCAAGTTTATCTCTTTTGCAGGTCTAATTAGACGTGGATATGAAGGGATGCACAAGGATGCGAAACAAGTGTAAAAGGACTTCATCAAAGGCTATCAATGTAGTTAGCACCAAGCGGTCAAACCGGAGCTAGCATCAAGTGAATAACATTGAAAAGTCATACAAGCAAGATGATAGACTTCACAACTTCAACTAAACTATTGCAACAGGATGAGGCTCTCAACATCTCAGAAGATAAAAGGATTTGCTTAAGCAAGGCAAGTTAAACAATCAAAGCTAGAGGGTCGACTTGATCCTGACGATGCCATCATCATCTCACCAAGCTTAGAGATGTTGAGTATCAAGAGATATTGCTCAACTACATAAGCATGTGACGAGGTATCAAGTCTGTAGCGCAAACCGAGGTGGCATCCTTATCATCACTGACCAATCAAAGCATTCTATGTTAGCATGTCCAAATGCAATGTACCTGACACATTCAAGGGAGGCACAAAATTCAAGATACCTAACCTCATTTTCTATTGGTTCACATTCAATGTGGAACATATTTTAAATCAAATATAATTTTCTCATTGGCCGAAAAGGAGTTTGTTGTAACAAATCCTAATTAGGGTTTTATCTTGTAATCTTGGCCATTGATTGTGAATCAATTTGAGCCACTCATTGTAAAGAGCTATCTATATAAGGCTCAGTGTTCTCATTTGTAAAGGTTAAGAGAGAATAGTTAGCAGCTAGATAATTAGGAGTAGAGTAGGAGGAGGAAAGAAGGAATTGTTGCTAGACTTGTTGATTTTAATACATGATCTTCATTGAAGCATGGTGGATTTATGTGTAATGTTTACATGTTGCATGGTTTCTTGATACTCTTCAAGTTTTAGTTGAAGTTCATGGAGAAATGTATGGATGTTGATAATTCTTTGGTTCATACTTTTTGCGGCTTGCTGATTGTAAGCTACAATGAAAAGTTAGCCTAAACCTTGTTATTGTGCTAAGTTCAATTGTGGATATGTGTTCAAGTTGCACCATATTTGGGTATTTGAATAATCTTCATCATCCTTAGAAGATTGCACTAGTTTTTGTGGAGTCCTTCCTAGCATGGCAAAGCAAAGCTTAGTTTAAGGAATGTGTCCATCCAAACATCATCCATGGTTATCATAGATCTTAGAATTAGATTAGATTTAATCCCTTTTGCTATTTGTTTTTCAGATCAAGTAAAGTTCCACGATCCAACAACATTCAAACATTCAGGTTCAACGCAAGTCCCCCTCGTGATTCCAGCAATATCACATCAAACCATTGAGCTTATCCACACGGCAAGACCTAACAATAGAAACCTTGGAGTCGTCTTTGTTGATCACATAATTTAGCATCCGAGGAGATTTTGATCAAGAGAGGATAGAGTACTTTTGGTATTTTATTGTGTGTTAGAGGTGTCTAAAAAACACATCAACACTGACCTTGATTAAAAGTCATCACATCAGGCAATCTCAATTCTAATCATTGTCCAGTCTACAGAATTTCGGGCCTACGCCTTGTAACATTGATCATACCAATCAACTTGATGTTTTTGGAGTGACTTGTAGTTGACAAGTGTTGCACCTTTATTCATTTGATATTGCCTTGTGTCAAAGACATCTCCCTTTCTTTTGCTATGTCAGGTGGCTTCATTTAATGCAGTTTGACTCTTCTTTGATAATGGAGACCTTTGAAACTAGTGAAGCTAGTGGGTAAAGCTGGTCCCTCAGAATTAAGTTGGGCTGCAGATTCAATAGTGCTTAGTGTGTATGGCGATTTTTAGACCCAAGGGTGTTGTAGTGGGGGTTTCTTCCCAATCCGGTAGGTTGCAGAGAAACTTTGAATTGTTAACCTCTCATACCTTAAACAAGAATGAAGCTACCTATATGCCCCAGTCCAAACTAAGAGCAAGTTGTCCTGGGATTTTGAATTTCCTCCTTTGGCACCAATATGAACAAGAAGTTGGCCCAAAACATTATTATAAATAATAATAATAAAAATAATAATTTAATAATATAGTGTTTAAAAACACTCTTAGTTAATTAAAATAAACAATAATTATTTAAGCCCAACGAAAGGGACATGACATGGTCGATGAATCTTCATATAGGCAATTATTAGGATACTTGAATATCTTATGTCCACTCAACTAGATCTTTGCTTTGTTGTCAACAATCTTTTTCAGTTTTTGTCAGAACAAAAGCTCACTCATTGGACAAAAACAAAGCAAGTTTTGCAATATGTGGCATACTATATCAAAAGGATAATAGGTTTTGGATTGATATTATACATAGACTTTGATTGGGTGCAATTGAGGGATATTCAATGGTATAGTAGAGGGCACACCATTTCCTTTTTAAGGAGACATTTTATTGCAGAGTAAGCTTTAACACATCATGGCATTATCTTCCAGGGAAACAACGTACAAAGCAGTTTGGCTATGTCTTGAAGATCTTGGAATGCAATGTTGAAAATGTAGCTAGGTCGTATCCCTTGATTGGGCTGACCTAGCTTGGTAAATTTTAATGTGGCCTTCGGCCTTAAAATTTTTTGTGTATGGGCCAATTTGGGATATTGTGTAACTTGTAAATTCAATAGGTCAAGACCTATTAATATGTAACTTGTAAAGTGTTATTGGTCAGGTCCTAACTGATGTAACTTGTGATATTGGTCTGACCCTATAATGGCGAATGTAACTTGTGGTTATAAATGGGTCTGACCCTATAATGTAACTTGTGAATTTGTAATTTGGTGCCAAAGCCGACCTAGGCATAAGGGTTAAGGGCATGTATATAAAGGAAGTGACTTGAGGTCACAAGTTACATAACATAAGCGAATATCATCTGCCTTAATGCGATCTGTTCTGCTCCAAAAGATCAGCGAACTACATTCTGAAGTCAGCGAAATTGTCTTCTAGCTGGGCGAACATCTTCCTAGGTCTGCCAAGCCTGTCCCAAGGCTGCTGAACCTGCTCCAACGCTGCTGAACTTACTTCAGCCTGTGCTACATCTGTTCTAGAGCAAGCGAACTCCCTCACATGATCTGCAATCAACAATCTGGGCGATTGTTCAAATCTGACCTGAACTGTGATTCAGATAAGTTCTTTGTATCCCCTAGAAGGGCAGTAATGTAATCTGCTGCTATACCAAATCTAATCAGATCTGAGATCTTTGGTTGCTGGGTTTTTCCTCCGAGAGGGAGGTTTTCCCAGGGTACATGTGTGTTATGTCTATGATTTACTTTGCATTCTGATTTTCTGTTCTATACTGCTAATCTGATCACTAAAAACTAACATGCAAGTGGGTCAACACTCCCCAACCAGACTGTAAAGGCACAGCAAATGTCTTGACACCATAATGTCCCCTTTTTGGATATTATTGATTCTTTCCTTAAGACAACAATATTTTTTTTTTGTATTCAAAGGCTGTAGAGTTATAAACTTGCAATGGGCCCAAATAGGCAATATACATGTTGGCCCTAAGCCAGTCTCTTTTCCCAACCTCAATTCTGTAACAGAATCCAAATTGTCAGATCTAACTTCCAGCTAAATAAGGTGAACAGTATTGGAATTGCAAAAATATTTGGAAAAAGTTATTTCCCACATAAAATTATGGTGCAGCATACACATGTAAACCGAAAGCTCAAGCTTACAGAATACAATACAACAGAAGCAGCAGAACATACTTCTATACAACAATTCAAGAACACTGTCTTGAACATGATAGATCCTAAAAGACTACAGTAAATTGATACATTTTCTAGGATTCCTGATCCCAGAGCTCTTGAATTCTTTTAAGTGAAGTTCTTTGATATTTTCCCTGCTACAATCAGGATGCTACCAGTTAAACGCATATACAATGGATTCCAACTTGATCAGTGATACAGCATTCTGTAGTCTATCCATCCCAATCTGGGACTTAGTCATTAAATATCCCCATACTCTGCAAATGCTTCCAAGTTTGATAATAGTAGAGGCACCACCATCAGGAATAGAATGATCTCTTATCTGGTACTTTTCTGCCAATTTCCTCAGCCCTTGTGCAACTGAGAAAACATTTTGTCTGAATGCACCCCTTATCCCAAACAATGAGAATAAATCTTCACTGGGCCTTACAATATATTTTTAAATAAAAAAAGTGCCATCTCAATAAATCTCCACATTTCACAGTTTATAAATAAATTATGGCACAACCTCTTCCAATTGTCGAAAAAGCCTAACAGATATCTGTTGCAGTGATGATACCCTGCTAGTGCAAAGAGCTGTCAAAGACATCTTAACCATTTTCCAATACATATTTTTCATGCCTGAATGCCTCAGAATCACTTCAAATAGATCAATACATTTTTCAGAGCAGGCATGAGAGTTAGATTGATTCAATTGAAACAAATTATCAATGGATTTGCACTTATCCAAGATTTGTATGCCATGCTCTGGCATGTATTCCTCTACTATTAATAAATCCAAAGCCTTCAAGCCCGCTAAAGCGACTTCTGGATTTTGATCCTTCAGCATCTCCACAATATCCGGAACCACTCCAGCCTCAACAATGCAATCATTTGAACTACATTTTCCTTTGTGTAGCTTGCAGGTTACAGAAGTTTTCCTGGATAAATTGAAACTCCACCTATGAGTTTCTCTATTTAGTTTGGCTATGCTTTTAGATATGTTTTCCAGGAACTTGCGTGATAAAATTTTGGCTTCTGCAGTTCCAAACCTTAGCACTTGTTTCAGACATAAAATAGGACACAACTGAATCAACAGCCGTTGTGTTTGGATGTCAAATGAATCACTTAATCTCACTAGAAATCCAAGGGCATTAGCTTGGCCTTCCCTGTTTTCCCCACACTCAATCTTAACTAATGCTGGGAGCACATTCTTGGTGGCCATCAGCTTATTCAAGTTATTTTCAGATAGCCGAATGTATGACGAAATTCCTGTTGCAGCTGCTTGAACACTTCCCTCAAATATCTCTTTTTTTATTCTACACAGTAGTACTTTCTGTTAGGATAACCGGTGAACAACTAAGGGGGGGGGGGTGGTGAATCAGTTGCCCCCCCCTCAGTTGTTAACAGATTATGAAACTTTAAGCACACAAAACCTTTTACCGGAATGCATAAACCAAATACCGGATAGCAGATATATCAATTAAGCACAAACATAAATCATAAACCAGATACCATGCATCCACAACACATAACACCAAGATTTGTACGTGGAAAACCCGGTAAAGGGAAAAACCACAGTGGGAAGCCCTACCCACAATCAGATGATACTTCTGCAGTAAGTATGTGATTACAATAAGGGGCCTGCACATGCAGGAAGGCCAACAGCCTAGAGCGCACTGCTCATCAAAAGGAGCCTCACTGACTACAAAAATCTTCGGACTACAATCCGGAAATAAGAATGAACTGCAAGAATAGCATCTCCTATGCCTGAGTACAGTTCCGGTTAAGCTCAATGCCAGAGGTCTCAAGCCTCTTATACAAACCCAATTCAATCACCTATGATTGATTGAAACCTTTGCATATGATTACAACTTTATTCGCACACAGATAATCCCATAACCCACGACCACGATCTACAAAAGAGATCTTACATCATTTTATACCAACTTGGGACCTAAACAATTAGGTCGGCCACCTAAAAGATAATACAATAAATCCATTACATAAACCCACAAACCAATGATAACACAAGTCGCCCTAAGACCGAAACAACATTAACCAAACAATAAATCCAACCGGTAACGCATCGGGAGCATCTACCGGCACATTACATAAATCGGTCCATAACCTAACAGAATAGCATTAGGTTTGGTGCTAAATGCAACACCACCGATCAACTGGAACACGAACATGATAACCATCAACATCTCGAAAACCTTCTAGAAGCCACACCAACACCACTTATCGAATCGATTAAAAGATCTTCAACAAAGCTTTGCCGGTAACCAAAAGGCTTACTAGAACATATGATAGCTTCCGGATCACCAAATCCTGAACCAACTAAATGTGAAACGCACATGAATGACCAAACCAAACCAATTCCACCAATCTGAACATACCAGAGAATACCGGAGATAGTCTCCAGATCAACATCACAATCCAACCACTTTACCGGAACCTGGTAGACAACCAAACAAGCTAGTGTTGACATCAATGACAAACATCAATGCAACACATAATCAATTCCGCCAAATTGCCAACACTTTCAAACACTCATCATCATGTTCCACAAAAGAAATGGTGCTTGGATTCTTTCCGCACATGCAAAAACCCAGTTGTATAGCTTGATGTTGCAAGGGAGGCTGTGCCATTTTGATAAAACCCTTAATTGTTTGAAGGTTATTATCATTGTCCAGAATCAATCCTGTGAGATCACTGGCATCTGAAGCTTCAGTCAAAGATAACAGCACCTTCATTGCATTTTCTGCAATTGTTAATTTACAGAAAGTTAGAATTCCCATAATGACTTCAACGAGCTTGCATGCTTCCATTGGTGTCTTTTCATCACAGAGAAGAAAAGATGTCCCATGCAGCATAGTTATATCTGCTAAAATAGCTGTAGTTTTGACTTTCATATTCAAATGAGGCCTCTCTAAGAAGTGAAATAGCCAAGGAACCTCTCCTGCTTCTGCAAAACATTTTTTTTATCAATATTTACTCAAAATTGATAATTGTTTTATCAAAGATTAAGAATCTGTAATAATATTTAGATCAGTAAATCATAGCAAAATACCCAAAGTTGATCAAGTCGTGAATTCTCTGGAAATACTTTGCAAATTTGCTAAATTAGATGGTTTTGTCCCTAACTTAAGAGTGACAATACAAAGGGTTTTGTCCTTAGCCGTCCTTCCAACTCTTAGCCCATCTTCAAGGATTTTCGTCCTCCTCTACCGAGATTTGGATTCAAACTTAGTAAGAGCATGAAAGTGTTTTCATCCTTCCAATTCTCGTGAGCCCGGAAGGGATCTCGTCCATCCAATTTGCAATTGCTTGCTAGAATTCAAAACCTGTATCTTGAAGAACTTGCTAGACAATTGCTGATTAATATTTCTTGATGGATTGACAAATCAATCCTTGAATAATCCTTGGTTGCTCTTATAAATGAGCGCTGCTTGATTTTATTTTATGAATTGATTGCTTGTTTGTCTGCTTTGTTGATTGATAGATTGCTTGATGCATTGATGAGTGATAATGTATTGATTTTTTCTTGGAAGTATCTCCATATATATATATATATAATATTGTCTTTTGGAAGAGTCACTCTCTTTCTCACACTATCACTACTCTTGAAAACATAATTTGATTTACTTGCAAAGTCACATAATGTTCTATTCCCAATTTTGATTGATTGAATACTTGTTTCCTTTATGAATTGATGATTTATTCCATGATTCTCTCAATGAAATGGTTTTCCCTTTATATCCATTTATTGAAAGAGTCACCACCCTTCACAAAATTGAGTTATCTCCCTTCATTGCTGCCTTTAAGAATAATAATTTATTTCTAAATTGATTGATTGATGATGATCCATGGATGTCCTTTTCAAATGAAATGATCTCCCTTTCATATCTTATGTTTGAGGGAGTCACAACTCTTCATTTAATGCCTTTTGACCTTTCATTAAACGTAATCAAATTTTAATTATATTATCTTTTGTTTTTATATTTTATATTTTAATGTATTTTTATTATTTATTATTAGATCCTATGTCAAAAAGGGGACATTACATACCACTCTACACTTTCCCAAAGATTTCCCTCATGGGGACAAAGTCTATCCCTTCCACTAAGGAGACAATGATAAGTAGCTCTGAATGTGTAAGTGCTTCGATTGATGGGGAACACTTCTTTGAAAGGATAGAGTCTAGCCCCACCATTGAGGAGGTGGTAAGAAGTGGCTTGGACTAGGTGAGCATAATTATTGGTAGGGAGCTAGTGGTGACATCCTTTGAATGTTACCATCAGGTGGAACTTTGCTCATAATACATGGAGTTCTCCCCCAATTTTTGAGAAGGTCCTATAAGGATTGGAATTCTAGTGACACCTTCTTTGCTTATGCCCAGATCTGAAAATAAGTAGAAGTAAGCACATGGACTTTCTCATTGAGAGGTGAACAACAATCTGTAGCTTCTACTTTGCAAATCTCTGAAGAAATTCCATTTTTTTGGGAATATAACTAGGCTATAGTATTGTGTGCCTAAAATAGCAGTTTGTTGGGAAAAAAATTCTAGGTGAAAGTAAGAGAAAAGATAGGATTGAATTATAGGCGTCTTGGGCAGGAGGGCAAGTCCAAAAGAGTTATTCCAATTTGTGTCAAGTTGGACACTTAGGATGAGCCAAACCGATGTGCATAAGTCTTTCACCAAGAAGTCCTGGGTAAACTAGACACCAAAGAAGATGAGCAATCTTAGGCTCAAGTTAGGATTATCAAAACTCTTTAATTTGAAAAAACCAAGTGTGTGGGGAGGAAGTCAATCTCCATCACTTCCTTAAGCGTACAAAGGACCAAAGAGAAATGAGTAAGCACTCTGTAAAGAAGGTCCAAGGTTTAATTCATGAATCTGATGATGAAATTCCAGCACGTCTTTCCATGAAACCAAAGGAGATCGAAACCCCATCTTGTGAAGCATGGCATTTGGAGTCAACTCTTGTGCGTAAGTGCTTAAAGGCGAATGAACTTTGACAAGTTAAAGCTTCTATTGCAAGACAGATCATGGGGTAGCCTCAAGATGAGATTATGTTTTTGATGGTATGAATACCTTTGCAATAGAGTTTAAGAGCTTTGATTCTAGGATTTTTAGCTAAAGGTGAATTAGAGTTGTTGACGACAAGTCTCTTGATGCAGTGGGAATCATACACAGACCCCTTCACAGTAACAAAACTATAATTCAAATCAAATGCTATGAAATAGAAATGAAAGTCTGCAAATTAAAACTCTATATTTTATCATTCAACACCTTCAAAATGAGACAATGTCTCTACAAATCTGCAAATACATATGATTCAGCTTATGGACTGATGAATACAATCCCACATCTAATGTGGTCTGCTCATAAATCTGCAACAAACTATACTAACAACTCCCATGGCTTCTTGAAAGCCTTCCTAATAGTTTCTACTCAAAGTCTCACATCCAACCCCCCCTAATTAACTTTCCACACCAAAAATTATACCCAGCTCCCCCTTTCCCCAAAATCTGGAAGCTTCTCTTATTCTTTTTAGCCAACCCTGCATCCCACTCCAAAAACAGCACCCTCAAACTAAACAGCTGCTGCCTCTAGAAGCTACCACAGCCTCTAGAAGCTACCACACACCCACCTAAAACCACAACTGCCCCCCCAAAACATCCGATCCTCCTACAGTGCCTTCAACCCAATTTATATTCTTCCAAAATTTAGAGTTGGTCAAACTATTTTTAGCTCCACTACTCCCAGCTGGTCAGACTATTTTTAAACTCCCACTACCTGCAAATACAAAGTTGGCCAGAGCATATCAATGCCTTTTGCACGAAAATTTGAAATTCAAATTTGGGCTCCATGCGGATGCCCTGCATCAGACACCAATGGTAGAAAGAAATGTTTCATTAGTGAAACTTGTAAACATTTATAATTTTTATGTTTGTTCTGCATCCGCTTCTTTGCCTCATCTTCTTGAATATGCTTAGTTAGTTTCCTTTGTAAGTTGATGTCTCTTCTATTCTTCAGTTTTCCTCTTTTTCTTCCTCTTGTTACATAATCCAATTCCCACCAATATGCACTAGGGAATTCCAGAAAATAAAAAACTTCAATGTCATTCCTTTTAGTTAAACAATCAAATTCTTGTATTACCTCATCCCTTGAAACTGCTGCAAAAACTTGTTCTTTATCCCCCTCTATGGCAACATCGTGTTCCTCTTTATTCAGGCCTTCCAAAAGACACTGTTTTTTTGTGAACTTTTCTTCTTCTGCTTTCACATCGATATTAGAAAAGCAGCCAAGGAATTCTTGTTTCCCATCCTGCAACAAACTATTAGTTACAAAACAAGTATCTTCAACAATCTCTTTATCAATCAAAATATCATCCATCAATACAACCTTTCCTTGTGCACCCTCTTCCTCATTTGTAACTTCATTTTCCAATGGATTATTTGATGCAACATCCTCTTTTACATCCTTAAATAAATCATTTTCAACAAGATTCTCACATAAATCTGATTTTACATCTTTATTAGCTAAAAACAATTCAGCCCATTCTTGTTCAATCCGCATTTCTAAATCAACAATGTCCTCTAAAGGACTCTCAACTATTGCTGCAAATTCTTCTTGTTCGCATTTATCTTTTCATCATGCTTTTCAATTTTGACTCCATGGAAGTTATTAACTCCTGCAATTATTTACTCTATCTCTTTACACTCATTCACCTCAAAGAACACATAAAAATCTGATTTTACTTTACCTTCTGCTGCAACCTTTGTCCCACCTAAAATCAGTTCTTCCCATTCTCTATCAACTGCTTCAATACACTTTAGCAAATCTTCCTTTTCAATTTCTTCTTGTTTAGCTTTAATAGAACTAACATGTTCACATTTCATGCCATCTATATCATCTACCAAAAAAATTCTTGCATTGCTACATACCTTTTCCATCACACCATGCAATGGCTTCAACTTATGTTTCACTCCATCCTTCATTAGTGAGTAAACATTGGTATATCCATCATGCATTGCTCTCCTGTCAAATTGTCAAGGCCTCCCTAACAAAACATGGCACATATTCATAGGCATAATATCACACATTATCTCATCATAATATGTTCCAATATTAAACTTTACCAAGCTTTGTCTGCTGACTAAAACTTTCTTGTCATCTTGTAGCCAAGCTATCCTATATGGATGCGGATGCCTCCTTTCAAGCTGCAATTTCTGCACCATCTCTTAAAAAATGAGATTATTAGTACTCCCACTCTCTATAATGACATTACATACCTTTTCTTGACACTTGCATCTTGTCCTGAACACGTTCTTTCTTTGATCAGATGCATTGTCTTCACTCACCAATGTCCTTCATGTCACTAGGACTTCACCTCCTTCAACTTCCTCGGATTGTGATGATTCAACATCCTTATTAACATTTGCAGCTCTCGCTTTGCCTTCATTTCTTCTTCTGGTGTCTCCACGTTTTGGACTTTCGTATGCTTTATGTCCTCCACATTCGTAACAAGATAACATTCGTATGCTTTATGTCCTTACCCTCTACCTGACTTTCCTCATCCTCTGGAGTTTTGTCCACAAGGTTAGGAGTCATCTTCCCTCTGATTTTTACTTTTGTCATGCTCTTCAAATTCTTGATTTTTCTGGTTTGAATCCTCATCCCAATCTCCATACCCTCTTTCTTTCCATCTCGGCCTCTTCCTCTCTGTTTATTTAGTATTTTTAAATCTTTTGTTCATTTTCTCCTTAATCTTTAAGGCAATTTGGTATGCATCTTCCATTGTAAGGACTCTCACCAAAGTCATTTCTTCTTGTATGCTTGGCCTCAAGCCATTAATATACCTTGCCACCTTCTCCTTAGTTGCTTCAGCATGCCCGGTTCTAATGAGGATTTTGTGAAACTCCTCTGTATACTCTTTTAGTGTCTTGGCTCTTTGTTTTAATCCTTGCATCTTCTTGAGTAGATCTAATTAATAATCTACAGGAACAAACCATCTCTTCATTTTCTCGACCATTTTGTCCCACTTTGTGATTCTTTCTTTTCCTTTTCTTCCTCTTTCTATTTGGACTTCTCTCCACCAAATTGAAGCATGTCCTTGTAGCTTGGTTTTAGAAAAACCTCACTCTATTAGGATCTCTTATTTCCTCAAACTCAAAATACTCCTCCATATCATTAAGCGAATCTATCAATTCTTTTGGATTTAAATTCCCACTAAATGTAGGAACACTGATCTCGGGTCTTTTTCCTATCCTTGATAATGTAATTAGCAATGGGTCATTGACTACTGCTGCTGCTGCATTTCTTTGTTCACTTGTTTGGCTGGCATCCTCCAAACTCTCTTCTTCTTCATCACTCACTAGGTCCCTTATTGTTGCAAACCCTCTTCTAATCTCTTCTTGTAAAGTTTCAACCTGCCTTCTCAAGGCTCTGAAATCATCATCATGAACAAAATTATCACCCCTTCCTTTACCCTAACTCCAACTCTACCCCAACCACATGGGCCTCCTCTTGCATACATTTTCCCAACACCTACAAACTCGACCCTGGTGCAAGCTGCCTCCCTCTGGCAAATCTGCTGCACACTCAGAATCTTCTACCATTGATGCAGTGGGAATCATACACAGACCCTTTCATAGTAACGAAACTAGAATTCAAATCAAATGCTATGAAATAGAAATGAAAGTCTGCAAATTAAAACTCTATATTTTTCATTCAACACCTTCAAAATGAGATAATGTTTCTACAAATCTGCAAATACATATGATTCAGCTTATGGACTGATGAATACAATCACACATCTAATGTGGTCTGCTCATAAACCTGCAACAAACTATACTAACAACTCCCATGGCTTTTTGAAAGCCTTCCTAATAGTTTCTCTCCAAAGTTTCACAACCAACCCCCCCTAATTGAAGCTTCTCTTATTCTTTTTAGCCAACCCTGCACCCCACTCCAAAAACAGCACCCTCAAACTCAAAAGTTGCTGCCTCTAGAAGCTACCGCAGCCTCCAAGAAGCACCCACACACCCACCTAAAACCAAAACTGCCCCCCAAAACATCTGAGCCGCCTACGGTGCCTTCAACCCAATTTATATTCTTCCAAAATTTAGAGTTGGTTAGACTATTTTTAGCTCCCACTACTCGCAGCTGGTCAGACTATTTTTGAACTCCCACTACCTGCAAATTCAAAGTTGGTCAGAGCATATCATTGCCTTTTGCAGGAAAATTTGAAATTCAAATTTTGGCTCCTCCACGTGGATGTCTTGCATCATCTCTAGCTCAAGCCTTCAATGGAGTAGGAAGAATTGGACCACAATATGCGATATAGACTCTGGTTGTTGTAGTTGCATTCTCAGAGCTCAGGTATTAATTGCTTTATTCGCTACCTTTATCTAATAACGAAATGATCTTGCTTTACATTAACAAGTTGAAATTCAAATTATGAGAAGGTAATGCACTCAAATGGAGTCAATCTTTCTCAATCAAATGAAAAGTAAGCATCCTGTAGTTTTATTTGGGTTTTGTTGGAATCTGCATTTGTATATTGGAACCAACTTTCATACTTCAATTTCTGTTGGTTGAGTAACATCTAATGCTAGTCAAGCAATGAGGATTCACTATGAAATTATGGAGAAACATTAAATGCACACAAAAATATAATCCTTCTTCAAATTGCATTGTCCTTGAAGCATTTTAAAAATATTTTTTTCTTTTAAGTTCTTAACCTTGTTGCTTAATGCTTTTTAATTGCTGTGTTCTAGATGAGTAGGCATGTTAAATTTCTTTACATTGGGCATTTAAAATCAATGGTTCTTGCTCTTTTGCATGGGTTATTAGTTATTATGGTCTTCTATAAATATTGGCATAGATCTTGATATCTGTTTTTGTTTTGTAAATATTTTTTCTTTTCACCTTACCCTCCTGTTGAATCCATTCCAATGATTTGCTCTATTACCTTAAAATAGTCTGATGTTTAGAATTCTATACAGATCATCTTATAGGAACGAAGTGAAATGAAATCATTGTTATAATAAATGTTGGTTGCAATTTTTAATCCAAGGAACTTATTCCTCTGGTCTACATAATGGCTTTTTAAGAATAAGAATTAACACTGGAAAATATGAGTGTAAAAACAGATGCCTTGTGTTGAAGCCACATGTTTTATCATTCATCTATAAGGTGCTCTGGATTAGATTATTTCAATGCTTCATAACCTCTTTTTTGTACTTGAAATTTTTAGTTTCTCTTTTTCTGACACTTTTTTGTTTTGAATTTTCTTCAAGCCATACACTTGGTATTTCAAAAGAATGGACATCATTTCACAGCTGCAGGAGCAAGTTGGTCTAATTGCAGGGATTACCTTCAATACCGTTGGTACACTGCAACGAGATGCTCCACCGTTGCAGTTATCTCCAAATTATCCTGAGCCGCAGTCTAACTCAACAGAAGATCCAGCTGCAGTGGCAGATCAACCAAGGTCCATGGCTGCTGCTTTAATAGATGCAGCTAAACAGGTAAACTTTGGTTATGATTTATGAATACATGAAAACCAAAATGATTGATATAGTAAATTGAAATTCTGAACCTTGAAGTTTTCTATTATATGCTGTTGGGTATCTTAATGTCTTTTGCTAACTTAAAATAAGGATCATGATGTTTGCTGTTATTTCACACATCGTTGGTTCTTTATTGTGCTCTTAGAGACATTGCTAAAGAAGCAGGGTAAAATTTTCACTGTAGACTGTTCCTCTTGAATTTCTCCTTGAGAACATTGAAAGATGCTATCATGCAAAGTGTGTCTGCAGTAGGGAGTTTGTACATGTCAAACAAACTGTCGAATCTATTTGTTCTGTTCTCCAACAGACCAGGAAATTGTCTTCATTTATCTCACTTTTTTGTGGCTACATATAAACAAACATTGCATTGAGAAGTATCTGCATCTAAATAACTTTCCTTACTATCAGTTGAGGAGGGGCACAATGCCACTATGCAGGACTTGCATATTGGAACTACTTGAAGTAGCATTAACACTTCTTCTTGTTCCAAGATGATGCTTTGGTGCTCTCAATGAAGAGCAATATGATAATTTGAATTGATTTTCTCAGTGCAGTTGCACTAATATGAACATTTTGATTTATCTTTTTGAAAACTGACAGTGGATTATCAACTATGATATTATCAGCTGTGTTTTGTATTTAATTTGTACAAATAATGTGTGTGTAAAAATTGGCAAGCGACTAAACCCAAATGTGAACTGGTAACGTAGTAGTTTTTTGGGGGTTTATGGTCTTTCTTATACCACTTGCTTTTGTGTAAAAAGTATAGAGATCCCAGCAACCTTTATTCATTCATTCAAAAATATTTTCCTTTGTATTTGGTTAGGCTCGTGGAACTTTCTACATAGCTTACATTCTTATAAAAGGCGTACAGATCTCTGATTTTTACTACATGTTGACAAAGGCTTGCTATCCTCCTCATTATTCTAGCTCTCTTTGCTTAGTTAAGCACCTAAAACAACTCCATTTCCTTTTCAAGTGTTTTTCATATAGGATTTGTTAACATCTGTTTAATGCGTTTCTTTGTTTCTTGGGACAACAGATTATTGCTATAGTTTCATTTTCATACCAATTATCTATTGTGTTTTGTTCTCAATTTTGATTTATCTTTTTGAAAACTGACAGTGGATTATCAACTATGATATTATCAGCTGTGTTTTGTATTTAATTTGTACAAATAATGTGTGTGTAAAAATTGGCAAGCGACTAAACCCAAATGTGAACTGGTAACGTAGTAGTTTTTTGGGGGTTTATGGTCTTTCTTATACCACTTGCTTTTGTGTAAAAAGTATAGAGATCCCAGCAACCTTTATTCATTCATTCAAAAATATTTTCCTTTGTATTTGGTTAGGCTCGTGGAACTTTCTACATAGCTTACATTCTTATAAAAGGCGTACAGATCTCTGATTTTTACTACATGTTGACAAAGGCTTGCTATCCTCCTCATTATTCTAGCTCTCTTTGCTTAGTTAAGCACCTAAAACAACTCCATTTCCTTTTCAAGTGTTTTTCATATAGGATTTGTTAACATCTGTTTAATGCGTTTCTTTGTTTCTTGGGACAACAGATTATTGCTATAGTTTCATTTTCATACCAATTATCTATTGTGTTTTGTTCTCAATTTTGATTTATCTTTTTGAAAACTGACAGTGGATTATCAACTATGATATTATCAGCTGTGTTTTGTATTTAATTTGTACAAATAATGTGTGTGTAAAAATTGGCAAGCGACTAAACCCAAATGTGAACTGGTAACGTAGTAGTTTTTTGGGGGTTTATGGTCTTTCTTATACCACTTGCTTTTGTGTAAAAAGTATAGAGATCCCAGCAACCTTTATTCATTCATTCAAAAATATTTTCCTTTGTATTTGGTTAGGCTCGTGGAACTT